>NW_020925013.1:400237-686307 GCF_003984885.1 Neopelma chrysocephalum
TTCTGAAAGTTTTTGATTGCACCATTTGTTGTTTATTCAGATTTTGTTAATAAAAAGCTGTTTCTTTTCCACACTTGCACGTGAAGTCTCTTAATTTTTAAGCTGTAATCTTGTTAAACTAAGACACTACCTATGGTAGGGAGACTGACTGCTTACAGTTCATGAAGCTTTACTTTTGGTCTCTAGCAGCCTTGTATCATGAGTCTCATAATTTTTAGTGGCTATTCAAGTGCTAGAATGTACGTCACAAACAACACTTTTGTATTTGCACGAGGGAGCTGAAAATATATCCTATAAAATGTGGTTTAGGGAAAAGTGTTTCCATATGTAGAAAAAGGGAAATTAAATTTGATAAAAAGCACAAACATAATAATGGGGTTTTGCTCTTATTTTGATTTTGTGTCCATTTTTCCAATCTCCATCTCCTTTCTTTCTCATGAGGCTGAATGCCATTCCTGTTGCCATTGCCATGCCATGCCTATGCCATGCATAGCTGTTTCTGCTATGCTTTCTACAGCATCTCCAACCTTTATCTAACTAGTAAACATTCTCCCCAGGCCTAAAATAGCTTTACATTATTATTTTACAGTTATATTTTTTGTCTCAGTTATTCAACCTCTATGGGAGATATAACTTAGCCTTCAGAGAGGTCCTCAGTATTAGAGGCCAACGAGGACAGCTGATACACACTCATGCTTCAGTCTGCAGTGTAATGAGTTGAGCAGTTGCACACTTTTAAAGTGCTGTGACACAGAGGTCAGGGGATGATACCCAGGGCAGAGCAGTTATGGAAGAGGATTAGGATCATCTAGGTTTTAAAGCTGCTGATCACATTTAGGGGACTAAATATAATTTTCTAGCTCTGATAAAATTAAATAAATGAAACAAGCCCTTATTTCACTTGAGATAAAACATAAAATTTTAAAATGTTTAAAATCTGAAAGAGATATATGATGCCACGTAGACCCCATGTGTATGAAATATACTTTTTGTAGTCCCATAGATTTTCTTCATGTCATGTACTAGTCTTACAGTTAGGCATTTATTTCTGTATTCTGTTAAGTCAGGGTTTTCCCAGGTTGGGCAGGTCTGTGTTTCCTCTGAATCAGATTCCAGTCTCTCTTAGAGCTGATACAGGAGATCTCTTGGTCCTCCTGCCTGGACTTCACATGCCACACAGCTAACCCTGCACCGTGGGCATCTGCTCTGCCTCTGGGCACAAAGGTATGACAAGGTGGCTGCCATGAGCTAGAGAATTGAGCCTGGCTGATGCCAGTCCAGAGATGGATTTCTGGAGTGCCAGATACGTCAATAAACTGTTTGTTGTTATTTTTCTTCTAAAGATAAATGAAATTGTATGATTTTACTAAGGACTGTCATAGGTGTGTTGTCATATTTTGTGCAAACCTGTAATTTTGTTAAGTTTGAAATGACCTGTTGGACAAAGGAAGAAGATGCAGGTGAGGCACTTCACATCATTTTCAGACTTCTAACCACATGCAGTTTGAGCAGCCTGCTGGGTGCTCCTTGGGAAGGGGAGGCAGCCCAACTTTCCTAGCTAGGTGCCTAAGGAAAGTGGCTGCTGCTGCAGGACAATTAGTTAAGTTTAGGTAGGAGCTGGATTTCAGGTGCACTTGATCACACCAGTGTCTTAGCATGGAGGGCCTGTTATAACACCTCGGTTTCCTGCCTTGTAGCCCAGAGAATATCAACCTGGGTGGGTGCTGACTCTTTTCTGGGCCAAAGCCATCTGCCCAGCTGAAAGGCAATTTAGAAATATAGAATCATAGAATTTGTAATTGCTCAGGTCAAAACAGGTACACAAGACACAGACAAACAGACGTCCTCAGCTCTGTGTGACTTGCTTAAGCTGTAGTACTTGCTTAGAGCTGGACTGATGAGGTGACTGAAAACTCCATTTGATTTCTTAAAATATACACAGCCTTCTGCCTCACTGATGTAAATTGTGTGTAGTGGGGAGTGGGCTATGAATCATATTCCACATTGCTGCACCATAAAGGGGCTGCCTGCACGTCTCTTAATTAATTCACACCAGTCTCTCTGCAACGTGGTGGGCTCAGCAGGTGACTGCTGAAAGGAATACCATATCCCTCATGACTTCTGCTTTTGAAGTGGAGGTTAAACCTATTTATTGGGTCACATATTCTTTAAATTCATAGTGTACCTATCAAAAAACTTTGGAAGGTTTGGGATGTTAACAAACTGCTGAAAAGTAGTGTGATCTAAGACTAATAAAAGCTCAAGTTTTCCAGTGGAGAGGAAACGTTGCATTGAGTATTTTTCCCCCATCATCCCAGGACATAGAATTCCCTGTCATTCTGCTAAATATGCTCTGCCAAGGTGCTTTAAACTTGTGATCTTGTTTCTTGGTATTCTAAGACAAGAAAGTATGAGAGGTATGTATACAGATACATATATATATATGTATATATATATATAACTTGAGGATAATTAAACACTTAAATTAATTGTTGATTTTAAAAAGATGGGCTGGATTCTGTTCTCTCAAGGGGATTCTCATACAGCTCTGTAGATATTTGCCACACTCTCTTGCATCTTCTTGGGCAACAGCTGCTTCTGTTACACAGTGTACTCTCTGAAAACCTCATCTTTCCTCTCAGAGGGTTAAAACTGTGTCATTCTGCAAGTGAAAGACATTAAGACAAGAAAAAGACTACCTGTCTTGTTTTATTTTTGTTTAAGTAGTCCACTTTGCCTTTTTCTGTGCAACAATACCTTATTTCTTATAATCTATTAAAATCTTAAGAATATATTGTGTTTTCCAACCGGCAAAGGTGATTATGTTGTCTTCTTCATTGCAAGCTTTCTTGGAGGCATTGATTCTTTCATTACTTTTGTCTGTCTCAGTGAGGTGTACAAGTAAATAAACAGGGCTCCAAGATATGCTGCAGTGCAAATAGTACCGTAATATTCATTATGAAGTTTCATATTTATTCTGAAACCTCTCACAGGAGCTGACTTTCTCTACATTGCAACTGTTAAGAGAGACATGAATGGCTGTAGGCCTTGCATTTACAGAAATTAATCTCAAATTCCACTGATTGATCTTCTACTCAGCTTCAGCACACTCCATCAGTCATAAAGAACTCTACAGGGATCATATATGTATTCTTTTCCTAGGAAGAAATAGCTTTCAGCAAAATACATTCATACGGATTTTCCAAAGACTGCTATGTTTACCAGTGCTAATCATGTGGGAAATTTGATTCCAGTTCCTCCTGATCTTTGAGATTCTGCCTTCAATTAATCAAAATTATAAAACATTTACATTTGCTGGTGATTTGCAAAGAAAATGCCTTTCCTATGAGGTGGATGTCTCAGGTTAGCCCAGACCTATAATGGAAACACTTGCGCAAATTAGTACTTTCAGCTGAAGTAGCACCACTATTTAGCGTTAGATACATGCATAACACTTTCTGAACAGTCCTGAAGCCAGGTGAAAAGCAGTCATAAGATGCTTTGGAAATAGGCTTTTGTCTTTTCCATTCTTAAATATGTCTGTAGGACTAGTGGTGCCTTACCTAAAGTTAACACTGTGCAAACCTGTCTCTCTCAGAAGCAATGTTCAAATGATTGATTAAAATGTCCCATGTAAGGGCCCAGGTATATGGGACTGTGGCCCTAATGTCACCCATCTGGAGACACGGAGTGAGAGGCAGTACCTTGCTGCTGATCCTCTTTGAAATAGAGGAGAGTAATTAAATGTTGTAGCCCTCCGAGGAATGAGCAGATCCCATTCATTATGTGCCCCAAGGAGAAAGGTAATTTCAAGGTACTGCCTGTACTTCCTGACATAATGCATGCTGCACAGGCTTTTAATGTTCTCTGCTCTGAAACTGAGAGAAATGAGCCCTGCTTTCCAGAGTAAAGATGAGTAGCCCCTCCCCCACCCAAAAAAACAAAATGTGAAGAAACAAATCTTTCCAACAGATGCCATAAGCTATTCAATTATAAAACTCACACTGTTAATCATGTGCTTCCTAAGCTGCTGTCAGAAAGAGCTGACTCTGCCCCTGCTATGATGGTCCCAGTGCCAGCCTGGGCAGCTGTAGGGCTGAGCAGACACAGCACTGAGGCTGGGTAACAGAGACAAGAAGCAGGCGGTGAATTCACATGGAAGATATGGCCTTAATGGGGCTCTGTGTTTAACAGTTGTTTCTCAGAGGCAAGAGCAGGAGTTGAGCAAGGTATGATCTAGCTCAGTGCTGTTGTGCTTACCTGTGATGCTGGCAGGAGAAAGTTGTGCGTTATGGCTCTCCAGGCCAGCAATTCCTCAAGAAGAGCCTGAAGAGTGCTGGCAGATGCCTTGTATCTGCTGAAATTGCCTGTCATGGCATAGTCTGTATGAATGAAACCACTTGTTTCATCACAGGGAAATTATCACAGATAATGACTATCTTGTGCTAATTATAAAATAATTTGAAACTTCTGGACATCCCTCACCCAAGGCACCTTTATGAAATGCATATTTCAGGTACATTGTCTTCCTTAAGTAGACACCCAAATGGTACACAGGTGAGACACCATTGTCTCATAAAACTCAATGTCTAATAGCTATGGGTAATTCATTGTAGGCACTGTGGGTCAGTGTGGCCGATGAATTTTGTATTTTATACTGTGACCATACAACACAAACATGAAAAATAAGTGAGATAAAGGCAAATGGCTTGTGACCCAAATATCGTATAATATTTTCTATACAGCTAAGATCCATTTTTTCAAAATCCTGCATAGCTACATAAATATCATTAGGAATAACTCCTGGAGATTGCTGCAGGCTTATAATATTCTCAATCCTGTTTATGCTTTCCTAGATCTGTTCTCATTATTTTTCTCCTCTACAGGGATACCTTGGTTTTCTGCTTCTTCCTTTGATTTGCAACACATCTTTCAGTTTATTTCTTGAGTACTAGTATTTTTTCATCACTATCCCTTTTGTGGAGCATGTTTTTCCTCCATCTAACCTCATAGTCCTGATTTTCCTCCCACTATCCTACTTGCCTTCTGTTGCTACCCTTTGTTTCCCTAGTATTTTTTTCTCCTAGACTGCAAACCATATCTCCTCACAATCTTCCCTCCTATACTCCCATTTGCTGACACTCATACTCATCCCCCATCCCCACATAGATGCCTGCTCTACTACTGCCTGGCACCTACTCACAGAAACTCCTGCTGCAGCATTTCATTCCTGTCCCCTAAGAGAACCTATGAGACATGCTGTTGTCCTAAGAGGCCCTTGCGTACCAGGGTTCTCTCATAGACACCTTGCATTTTACCTCTAGAGACACATTGCCATTTTCTTGCTTTCCCTTGCTGTGAAACACCATTATCTTTTCATCTCCCCATGTTCTCCCAGTCCTGTTAGTTTTACTCCAACTGATCCAAACAGTTCCATTTGCTGCCCTCATCTGCTCAGATGTGTCAACCTGGATAAGAACTTTGAGCTGCAGCCGGCTCTCCACCGCAAAACTACAACTGTTTAAGCAAGTCACAACAGATTAATTTTCTTTTTCCTTTCATTTTCTTTTATTTTCTTTTAATGGGCAATATTTTACATCCTTGGAGGTGTGTTGTAGATGAACCTTTTTCAATGAGGATTATGAAAATCCTCAAATTGAAAGCAGAAAGGAACAATTTTGTTCTTTCATTCTCCAGAACCTTGTGCTCACCTTCATCTGGGACAGGCTGATGGGAAATCCCCTGGTTACACAGTAGAGACTCCTGGCTTCTCCACAGCAGCGATCTGCCCCAATATGGCTTTTTTAAAAATTAATTTAGTTCTCTCTTTTATGTGCCTGCTTCTCATAAAATTTTGTCTCTTTCTTAAATCCACTTCACAAACTAAAAGGGAAATACATTCAGTGACTACGATGTTCCACTTGTGCATTTTGTTTCATATGCACGATGAGTCATGGTGTTTTGAGTAGCTGTAGAGATACTGGATACATTTTAATTCCCCAAGTTGGAAGTAGAAAGTGTAGGGCTGTGATGAACCGGGGAAAAATTCAACATTCAAATTTAAATATTTGCATATGCCTCTTTCAGTGCTTTGGGGTGAGAGGAATGGAAATCCTCAAGCATTTGCAATGTAAATCCCATCTGGAAATTGTTTGAGTTTACCCAGCTTGTGAAACTGTCAACTCTTGACATTCGACAGTGTTCTTGAACTCTGCGGGGACTGGAACAATCAGGATTTGCTTTGGTTGTGAGATGCACCTCTATACTTTTTCAGCAGTGCTGTAAGACTGTGAGACAGTGCCCTAGCATAGGCTGTGGAACACCCCAAAGCTCTGGGTTGGGTGCGTGTTGCATACTGAGCCCATGCAGTTGCAAGGCCTGTGCACTGTGCAACCCCTCTTCATCCCTCTTTCTCTTTAATCCCACATTTCCACAGAAAACATGCACAGTCCTATGGGAGAGTAGGCATCTTCACAGACAGGAGATGTTTCTACAAAAACAGAGGTATTTTATGGAGGGGAACTGATGCCTTCCTTATGACTGCAGTGTAGCTGCCTCAATTGTGTCAACTGGAACAGAGTGTTTAAAATACTGGGCTGCTGTTTGTCCACTGCCACTCAAGTGATGCCCCTATGGGAATATGCCATTACCTTCAGATAATTTTTATGATAGAATGACATGGAGTGTGGATCATGCTGAAAGAGAGTAAGGAACAATGATGGGAAAGGTTTGTACTCTCCCAAATTCTTTGTCCCATTGGGTTCTCTTAAGGAAGGGAGTTGAATTATCACTGGAAAACAATTTCCTTTCCAGACAGCCCTTAAGTGTTGACCAAACTTTGACTTTTAAGTGCCAACTTAAGGTCTTTCTTTCTGCATCTTCTACCCCATCTTTATTGCACATCTTTATTTAGAAGCTCTATGTATGACAGGTTCTCTCATGAATAAGTCTTTCATTTAAAAGTAGTTTTTAATTTTTAAAAAATTAAAATGTAGCTCACCAACTGAAACTTCTAATTTTTTTCTGGACAGCCAATGCTATTTTAGGAGCTACCTTCATAATTTTGGTAGTGTGAAAACTGAAATATGTTTCAGATCATGTCAGGACTCAGATTTTTCTCAAACTGATATCATAACCATTGCACTAGTAAAAAAATGCCATATAACCTGATTGCATAATAATTCTTTTTAAGAGGATTATACTGAAGGGGATTTAATGATATGTGGAATCAAGAACTATATGAAATAACCATAGTGAAAAGCAAGAAACTATAGCATTGCCCAAAATATTTCTGTAAAGTCAAAGCATAGGTAAATATGCCATGGAAAGAGTTTCAAACGAACTTTGGAATTTTAAATTTGTTTAATCTGTAAACACAGTGAAATTAAGGGGAAAGGAGCATGCTCACACACTTCTCTATTCACCTGACAGGATACAGAACATTGCCATGAATGTAAGGACTTAGTCTGAGGAAAAAAGCAATTAAAAAATCTACCTGTAACCACAAATCATAGAATTAACTCCAAATTAAATGCTATAATGTGGATGTAAACCAGAAAACTCAAACTGGTTACTTTAGGATAACTTATTTATGGTGACTTATTTAGTCTTCCTTTTACATAAAATCTACTGATTTTACAATCCTTCTAAGAACATAGATGCCATCTGATGGAACATTTTATTTTATTAACGTGTGTAGCTTTTTGTTTTATTTTAATATGCAAGCTTGTTCATCAAAAATATTTTTATTATGCAGGGCACAGAATATTTGACTTATAGGCATTTTGATATGTGTAATATTTAATTTTAGTTTTATTATGAGATATAACAACCATTGTCAGTTTAAAAGCTTGACACTTCACACTAGTTATCCTACTGTTCTTAAATGAAGATTTATTATTACATATAATTAAGCTGGCAAACATAAACATGCAGTCTTTCATTTTCTAATGTATGCTATAGTAGGGTGAAAGTCTAAAGTTTCACAAAGACAAATGTTGCTACAAAAGATCAAAACCACCACTGCTAAATACAGGATTTATGATGCCATTGATAAATGAAGTACACCACCTTCAACCCATAAGTGGTAGGAAGAGAGAATGGATTCAAAGGAGAAGTGCCATGTATCATTAAGGATTTTAATTGCTACATGAAATTACTAAGTACCTAATTAAAAATTCTTTTCAAAATTCATCTTCGTTGTATAAAAATACATGGACATCAATATAAAGACAGTTTTGATCCTGATATTCTTCTGGTGAATCTCTTAGACTTAACATGAATGCTAGTAAACATTAAATGTGTCCTAGTTAGAACAGCTGGGACCAGTTCATCACTGGATGGGTGTAACCCAAAACTGTGTAGTCTATAGCCTTCCATGCCATTTCCCAGAAACTGGTATCAATAGACTATTTACACCTTCTGCCCAGAGCAGCCTGACTCCTCAGGCTATAAACTGGGTGTTAAGAGGCCTGCGAGATAAGAGGGTGCCTCCCTGTCCTCACACTCTTTTGTGGAACTCCCCGCCCTGAGGGAAGTACTGAGCATTCCTGCCTGAACTGGAGAATATATTATCTTGGAGTCTTGGAACTTTTGGAACCACTCGTGGGATCCAGAGGAAGACTGCAGATCACCACTCTCAACCAGACTGCAACCATCACTCTCGACCGGACTGCAATCACCACCCTTGACCAGACTGCAACAGCACTCTCACCAACAGGTTTTCCCCTCTCCTTTTACTTTGGACTCAGGGGGCCCAAAGAACACCACTCTGTTCATGCCTCAGGGTGCTGGGTTATGCATTTGGGTTTTGTGGGTTAAAACCAATTGTTTGTCTGTATAATCGTACTTATTGTATTATTTTATTAAATTACTATTCTGATTTATAATCTCTCTTTTGAGTTGAGTTCATTTCCCCTGCTGGTTTACCTTTAAACCAGCACAAAATGTAATAAGAACAACTAACACAGATCCTTTTTCAAGCACAAACCTTCAAATTCTTGTAAAACCAGATGTATTATTTATTGGATTCTTTTTCTCACTGATACTCATGCTGTGTCAATTTTGAGTGCTCTGATGTTTTACAGACAATCCAGTACAATTTATTTTATTGAACTGAATAAGACCGATGGGTGTATGATTCTTCCACTTGCATGTAAATCAATGAATTTAAAGACTTTGTGTACCTTACAAGAATCCCATGCATTTTCAAGTTAAGGTCCTATTCTGTGGGTGAATGGCTCTTGACAGTATAGCATGACAAAGTGACTCATGTTGGAAGAGGCTTCTAGAGGATATCAGGTGCAATCCCTGCTCAAAACAGGGTCAGGTAGCAGGTTACTCAGGACCATGGGAGATGGATTTTGATTGTCTCCAAGCACAGAAACACCACAGACCCTTTCATATACTGACAGAGTACATATATTTTCCCTCACATCTAGTTAGAATTTCCCTCCTTCCATCTTGTATTTGTTGCCTCTCATCCTATCCTGGAACATGACAGAGAAAAGTCTGACTCTATCTACTCTGCAGCCTACCTTTCTTTTCTTATGCTGAATAAAACCAGTTTATTCAACATATGTCAAGTTTTCCAGTCACCTGAGTGTCTTGGCACTTAGGTGGATTTGTCCCCGTATGTCATTGTTTTTCTTATACTAAGTAGCCCAACGCTTCTTAACCATCAAGAGTTCACAAATGCAGATCTCTGCTGCAGAGAGAGATAAATAACAATCTGAATCCTTATAGCAGTCTAAAAATATGTTTTAATATCTGATAATAATTGTTATGTTTTATTTAATCATGTAAATATGCCATACAGGACCCTTTTCTATCTAATGCATCATAGATCCCACAGCACTCTCTGGTCATTGGTGTCCTCAGACAAACGTGCCTTTCCTTGTGAAGCTGGGCCATAAACATTGCAACAGATGGAAGAAGGAAGCAATTCCATAGCTTATGATGATCTCACTCCTTATTTGTGCAATTATGTTGACACTGACGGAATTATGAAAAAAAATAACAATAGAATTGTCACCGTAGTTGGACAAAGTCCTTCATGACAAAAGCCTTGTCTCTAAAAGCGACTGATAGTGTCTATGCAGGAAAAGAGCACAGAAAAAAAACATGGTATATCTCACATTAAAATTTCTTCCTAACACATGAAAAGTGAGAAATATTGCATTAGCTCCTTGTAAATCTGTTGAAGTAATTTCTCTAAAATAAAATCAGAATTGGATAGAATTGCAACTCTACCAAAGACATTGGAACTCTATTGAAGACCTTTCAGTAGATTTGTCTGGCAATTTATCTCCATAATTCTTCATCATGAGTTGCCAACTAATCTAGAATGAAAAAAATTCTAGAAACACAGAAAAACAATCTTTATAATTTTTTTTTTTAAACTCAGGCTGAACGAGGTAATTTTGACTAAGGATGCAATTCATCTACCCCAACTTTCAACATTTAAAATTTAAATATTGAGGTCTGGGATAATTACTCTAGAAACTGCCTCTAGAAGAAGGTTTATTTTATACTAAAAACTGATATGTCAATGAATTGCCATGTCTCTGCCTTTCTCCATTGATTATACAAACAGCTCAAGGTCACTAGATCAGACACACAAGTCCAAATTTTAGATACCTATAATTTAGGAAGGTGAATATCAACATAAGTTTCAAAAATTCTACTTAATGATGCAGAGTATATGTTTCCACCAAGAAAAGCCTTTGGGAGATCTGTCTTTCTGATGTAAAAGAAAATATATTGGAAGTGGTTTCGTTTACCACTAATAAAATTTTTTGGGGGATCTTACCCTATGTGGGATGAAAAAGCTATTTTTATATTAATCTCTCAACCACAGACTTTTGTCCAGTAAATTTAGCAGAGCATCTTCTAAATTTTAAAGATACAAAAGCATTAAAACACTAAGATCACCTAGTTCTTTATATTAATAATACAATGTTATGAAAAGTTCCTTTCTTTTTCTGCATTAGCATATTGTCCTATGAGCTTACAGACTGCAAGTCAGTGTCAGTAAAACCTGATTTTGTCGTTTAAAATAATTTCTTTACTATATGAATATGATACAGTACCAGTAAAATGCAATGGAAAATTGTGTTTATGATACATTCCTCATTCCTAATATCAAGATAAAATCTTCTAAAAATGGAGCACTTAGAAGATGCATGAGAGGAATATTTTTTTTGTATGTGTGGTTACCATGTCACCTACAGGAGTAAAATGAGATCACTAAAGCAAGTGCTCAGCGTACACAGGTGAAGCACCAGTCTGATGGTTGATAGCTTCTTTTGCATGCAGACACCATAAACTGTGAGTAAAATGTTTCAAAGAATATCCTGAGTTAGAAGGGTTCCACAAGGACCATTGAGTCCAACTCTTAAGTAAATGGCCCCTATGGGAGTCAAACCCACAAACTTGGTGTTATTACCACCATGCTCTAACCAACTGAGCAGATGTCTACCCCTTGGTATAGCATTCAAACAGTTTATTTAAACTACTATCAAAAATAGGTACATATTTTTTTCCTGATAATTTTATTCTCACTTTCTCATTAACTCATTGTGCTTTAAAAAACCGAACAAAAACCAGTATGCAAAGTACACTCATGCGAAAATGAAAGAACGTTTTATATTTGAAAGCTCCAAGGAGACTCTCAGGTTAGTTGTATAAACCTTTATAAGTTTTGAAAGTAGGTGAGAAGGACCATTTGCAGTAAAACCAGGTTTGCCCAAGTTGCACTCCTGCACACTGCTGTCTGGCAATTGACTTAGAAATGCATAACAGGAATGAGAAATTATTCTGTGCACATGTACAGTAATTTCTACAATGAAGGCCTTTGCCACTATCCCATGCTAGAATTTGGACTCATACTCTGAGGTAGATAAGCATTGTACTGAGTTTATAGATGGTGGTGGAACTTAAGTACAGAAAGTCTAAGTAGATTTGCAGCAAACCATGCAGGAAGTCAAAAGCCAACTACAAACAGAGCCTTTGTTTTTTGGTAATTGCATGCCTTACAAAGTCTGCATTTTAAGGATAAATCAGAGCCCAAAGATTTTCTATGCCCAACCTGGGTGTCTCGTTTTGAAGGTATGTCCCTGAAGGGTGGCAGGAGGTTGTGAATGTTTTGATGACGTCACTTGCCTCTCAGGAATGAAAGAGCAAGTCATTTTTGTCACTGAATGAAATTTAGGCTCATAAAGCAGCTTGGGCTAATCACAAATCTAATCACAATGTGCACAATTGCTGCATCTGCAACATTTGCTCTTCCTCATTTAGCTTCTAGTGCAGAGAAGAGCAGTCTGCTGTCAGGAGTTCATGATGGCATCGGCAACCAAAAGCAAAAATCTACTATTCACATAAAAGTTTTCCTCTGGTTTCAGGCTGAGGAGCCTTGATTGCTGACTGTAGGAGCTATCAGATTTAGTGCACAGTATATCTAATTATTTGATATGATTATCTAATTCCAAAAATGTTGTTATGCCACAGAAAAGAAAATTGTTGCATTTGTGAAAAAGGGGTGATTATTAATTTCAAGGTTTTGGATCTTTCTCATTATTTACTGACTTGGGCAAGTTTTTCTCACTAGATCAGAGAAATACTGGTGTGGGGTTTTGCATTGCATATTTATGTGTGTGAACATATTCTTCCAGCATACATTCATTTTGCTAATTGTAGCAGCTTGAATAAGATTTTCAAAAATTTTCATTTTAATAATGAGATCAGGTTTTATTTAAGTAATAAGCGATCTACCTTTTATTTTTATTCTTTTTAAAACTTTATCATCTTCTAGGTGAATACTAGATACAGTGGAAATCCAGAGCATACAAAATGTATGCAGCAATAATTTTTTCAGTTTCAATGCTCACATTTGCAAACATTGAGAAATCATAGTACTCCTACTAAGAATGTGGTCCATGACACTTAATTTGTGAACTGTAAGTAAGATTCTTACACATGTTACGATGGGTAAAGTAATTCTGATGGGGAATTCCATTTTATAAAGTAGCTAAAGATTTACTTTCCTGTTTTCCCATGCTTCTAGTTGTATCTTCAATATTGTGCCTTCTCTTCTACAGGACAAACTACATATTATTTGAAAGATACCTCAGCCACTGATTTTGCACTGCTTTAGAAGTACTAATATTTTGAAGCAATATAGAACAAGATGCAAACCACAGTATCTTGAAATGACCCAGATTGCAGACAGATTTGTTCACATATCTGTTACCTTAACCTTGTATATTTTTCTGTGCAGTTTCCTATGTTGATACATGATTTAGCTCATTTGTCTTTCCAATTGCAATATTTCAGAATAAAAACAGTGTTGAACACTCTTTGCTTCTATGCAGTGGGTTGGTCAAGAAGGTCAACTGGCATGTTTCTTTCAGAAGCTGTGACCTCACAGCAAAAAATTCATGTTTCCGCTAGTATCTCATATAAGTTACACTAAACCAGCTGGAAATGCCTATGCCATTCCTAAAGTAAAATTTTCTTTTTGCATGCAAAGAGCAGAAATTCAACTAATCCTTACTGTAAACAGGTCACTTCCATCTTTGTAGCACAAAACTGTATGACATTTAAAGTTAACTAAGAAACAGAAAACAGCAGTAGACATACAGAACTGTATTTTGATTGTATTTTCCTTGTACTTTTCCTTACTTTTGGTTTCAGCATCATTGTTCTGTGTCTAATCCACTACATCTAATCATTTCAACATAAGATGGTAAGACAGTCCTCACAAGGTAAAGTTGTCATAGAATTTTGCATTCACAAATATCTCCTGTTTCCCACAAAATATGCGAACTCAGATGTGGAAAGAGAATGCAATGAGATTAAGTGAAAGGGATCTCCATACTGCCAAACATCCCAGCACCAAAAAAAAGTGTGGGATTAGACTTTCTCAAAAAACCTCTGTTACTAACTTACAAGTCAGAAAAATATCAAGGTGAATGTGTATCTGTTCACTGCATGCCAGTTCTAGGTTATAGTGAAACCTGCAAAAAAACCCCAGAGCAAAATACTTGAGACTTTAGAAAAAATTAAAGGAAAATGGCTCAAAGCTCAGAGGAAGTTGGAAGAGAAGTCTGTTGCTGTTTTTTGTTTGAACATATTCAATATCCCCATCTTCAAGACAGATTTTTCCCAAAAGACAGACACCTACTATCAACTCAATTGTGGCTCCCTTACATTTCATGTTTGGGGAAAGAATATTTTATGGTTTAGAAGGTTTTTTTAGTTGAATATTCTATAGGTTTACCATGAAGACCACTAACGTAGAAATAATTTGATTTTTTTCTTAGATGTTTGAAAAGATCAGCAAAGGCTATTATTTTTCTTTCCATGAGCCCCTGCAATTCACTACTCTAAAGATGTATGATCAGTAAGAAATGACTTAAGTCCACCCAGATTTGTTGCAGTTGTCAAAAGAAAACACTAAATAACATGTTGTCAAATATATCTCTTTTAATGACAGTAGTGAAAAATACCTAATTTATCTACCATTGTTACTCCCTTTTTCATTGAAGAATACATCAGCATTTCTTATCTTCTGAGTTTCATTTCCTGAAACAGTGATTTTGATCAATCCATTGAAATAGAATCATAGAATCATAGAATAGGTAGGGTTGGAAGAGACCTCCAAGATCATCAAGTCCAACCCCTGATCCAACTCCAATTACTATATCATGGCACTAAGGGCCACGTCCAATCTCTTTTTAAAAACCTCCAGGGATGGTGAATCCACCACCTCTCTGGGTAGGCCATTCCAATGCCTGATAACCCTCTCTGTAAAGAATAAGAATCCAGCAAAGAACTTTTGTAAGTTTATTTAGAAGCTGAGGCATAGAACGTCTCTTGCCTTGCTAGTGGTCTGCACTTAATCTCTAGATACATCCTTACATCATTTGCATAGGTTCACTGTTGTCCAGGAGAGGGAAGGTAGTTGCAGTACTTTGAACAGAAACATAAACAAGCTGTTCTCTAGAGCAATATTGTCCAGTCGCAGCACTTCAAGAAGGATGAGAGAAATATCGCTTCCTTTCTTCCATTCTAAGCTAAGGTTATAAGCATAGCTAAGTATAAAAATATAATGAAAAAATGCCACCTGATTCTTATTTGTCATTTATTTAGATTTCCATATTCTTTCAGTTTGCTATATCTTTCAGTCTTTCTCTTTATGCTTGCTTTTTAGTGCATGCTCTCATTCTGGTTTTAGTTTCTCCATCCTCCCATTTGAGTGCTTTCTACTCATTGTAGCTTTTTTTTCTTCTCATTTTGTCATACCTCATTTCCATATTTGGCTTCTCGTTTCATGGCCTGAAAGCTTCTCCTTAATTTTCAGCTGTTCTCCTTGATCAATATCAATCCACTTCCTTGGACTCTTTTTCTCACCTTTGTCCCGAGACTCAATGTGTTTTACCATTGTGCAGTTCTCCTAGTATAATTTCTACACAAAGACATCATATTGTCTCAGAGCTTCCTTTTCTGTTACCCCTTAAAGTATGTAGGAAGGCTCCAAGCACATTACAGAAAGAATAAGCTTTTACGTGAGCTTGTGTTATCTCAAACCTATAAATCTGGTAGCAGTTCTAAACTCATTTTTTTTTCTGGCAGTCAAGCTGACCATTTTGGCATTATGACTTTTAGGGCCAGTACTATCTATTACAAAGGACTTAGTTGCTTCTTTCAGTTGATATAGTCACCAGTGTGGGTAAAAGAAGGTAATCAGTATCCAGACTGACAGCCTAACATGAAGAAAACCAGTGCCAAGAATAAAACTTTAGGTGCATTATCTTCAGCAGACAACAAGATCATAGAAAAGCAGAAATAACTCTTTATGTGAAATTTGGGCGAGTCATGGTAATGTCTATTGCTCCAGCACAGCTGCATTCAAAAGCTCAGAGACACAGGATTCATAGTTCCCTGTATGATGAGGAACACTGCGTAGCTGCAAGTTCTAGAGCTCTATTTGAATTGAAGTTTCCATGTGGTCCAGATGGCAGAAAAATGGTCCAGGTATGCTACTAGACAACAAGTTTGGAAAAAGTAATGAGTAGCTCAAAGGGGCTATACAAAAGTCCTTTTCAGAAGTGACACTTGACCCTGGGCAGAGAGCAAGTATGAGTCTTGTGTACCTCTAAAAACCCTTGTAAATCTAAAGGTGGTTAATTGGGTGGTCTGCTTCTGTAATAGTCAGAATTTTATTCATCATGAATATGGTTCAAAAAGACACTAAGAATGTCCTCATAACAAGACCGCAACCCTTCCATTTATTCTTTTTCGGAAACAGTCAGTACCGTTATAGCACTGATATTTGACTGCCCCAATTAGGAGAGCAGCCTTTGAAGGACTGCCTCAAGTGGGGCCAAAGATAAACCTTAATGAGAGAGATCTCTCTGTATATTTAATAATTTTGCTTTTGACAATTTTGCTCTCATTTCCTGTTGAGTGTTTTAAACTTCTGTGATGTAGTGTCCCATTTACACAGTGGGCCTCAAAGTACAGAGTCCTGCCTTCAGTACTGATTTCAGCTCTACATTAAACTTAAACTCACTGGGTGAGAAGGCTATCATGTCCAGTGAATATATGATTTTGAATTTGTTTTAGATCAGCTCTTTGAATATGATCATTACTCCAGTTCTTCTTTCCCTTTTTATTTATTTCTTATTAGTTACATGGGAAAAAATATTTCAACCTGTTAATTTTTTCACCACTGTTTTAATTGACTTTCAGTTCTCTGGCTGCTATTCTCTCTGGCACTTCTTTACTGGCTGTTTTTGTTTCTATGGATTTGGAATAAACTAAATGTTACCTGTTTATATGGGCTATCATGTTGTGGATAAAATATTTGACAAACTTATAGAGATAAATCCAGTGGAAGATGTGGAAGCCTGCAAGTCAAGCAATGTGACATACTGCTTTTAGCTCAGATCTCCAGACTGGAGTTCTAAATGCAAAGTTAGATATTTAAGTTTCTGACAAAATCATGAGAAGCAATGGGCATTTAAGAATCACCTCTGCAATTCAAGCTGAATGAGGAGATCATAAAGAGAATATGCTGAACAAACCTGCCTCTGATCTCCCACCACCCCTTTGAAGCTCAGGCACTTGGATCAGAGCATTTGACTTCTCTCTCCACGTGGTGTGAAGACACAACAGTGGTGTTTCCTTTAGGACACTACATCAAAACCAGCATATGTTCACCCATGTGAATTATATTATTTGGGTCTCCTATCCACCTCTGTTGCCAGAAATAGGCCTTTCGAAGAAAAGAATGCAAAGTTTATGGAGCCACAAGAGTTAAAGAAGCATCAATCAACAACACAGTCATTGGTGCACTCATTTAAGAGTGGGATACGTGGAACTTAGTCTTGACACCCCTTTCCTCTTATACATTTACTGTTAAAGTGAATCTTGGAAACAAAAACGTAGTCTTTCTATTTCTGGCCCTGTTTCAGCAAATGGTGTGGTAGGCAAATGCTTTCCCCACTTCTGTAAAGGTCTGTCTGTATAGTAAAGAGGTCCTTATCTTGACCAGTGGAAGAGACGGATCTGTAGCCCCTCAGGTCAAGGAATGTTTTCCTGGATGAATGTATTAACACCCATCCTGTTCTTCAAAGGCTGTAGGCTCCTCTACATCTTCTTGGCATTCTGGGCATTTTATAGAGAAAGCAGCAAATGTTATCTTTTACAAAGACTCTGAAATGCTAGAATTCGTCTAGCTCAACATGGACAGTAGATATCAAAGTCTGAGCTAATTGTCTAAGATCTTCTTACAGTCAATGGCGAGAATTTGGAACCACAGAGGGTTCTGTGGACACTAAGCCTATGGCTTGCTGAGATAAATCCCATCCAGAGGATCAAGCATACCAACTGGATTATACGCCTGGAGAAGCAAAATTAAAGATTTTTCTGGATTCCTATAGGCTAAGAGTGAAGTACCTAGAAGTACTTGCTGAGGTGACGAAAATAAGCAGCAGAAGCTCTTGCTGAAGTTTAAAAGATGAGCTTAGTCCTTTGTTTTCCCTGTAAATGACTTTGCCCTGATCCTTATCCTCCCCATTCTTTTATTATAACCGTATAATGCTACTGTATAATGCTACAATAATGTTACTGTGTAGCTTAACTGCCCTCATACACCTCTCACTTCATTTTTTTCTCCACTTTTTTGTGTCAAAATTAAATGCAGAAATGGGAAGAAAACCATCTGAACAAACAAATTCACTGCTATGGAAATAGCTTCCCTGCACATTACAGATATTCAGAGTTATGATCCTTATTAGGCAAAGAACACAGGTAGAGATGTTTCTGTATGTAATAGGTCATTTTGTGTCTTCAGTATGAGAATAAATAGCTTAATGGGTAAAGTATGAATTCCATTCAAAGTAAATTGTGGAAAGATATTTTCACAAATATGAACCAAAGTTGATATGAAAGAAGAGTATTACACTAAGATTAACACAATTGATTACACTGGCAGAGCAGATCCCCATGTCTCTGAAGATAAGTTCACTGTACTTTAAATTAAAAGCAGGGAAAAAAGTATAATGCACATATATAGCTGGAGGGGGCTGACCTCAGCAAATGTAAATGATTTCTCTCCTTTTGAGATAGTCTGATGTATGTCAACTCCTAAAAAAAAATACTTGACATTATTCTTACTAACTTAATAAAGATTAGCGACAGGGGAATGGGGACTTCAATCTTTCTGGAACCAGATAATAAGCCCCTGTATTCTCTTGATAATCTGACCTGAACAACTAAATCCTCAGGTACTTACAAGTGGTTATAGTGTTTTTCACTTGGAGTAGTCCATATTAATTGAAGGCAGATTTAGTTGCTGGAATCAGTGATTACCACTTTAACCATTTAAACATTTAAAACTGAATAGAAAAATAAAATTCAGTTTTAAAAGAATGAATTTACCTCTGTGGTCTTCTCCACAGTGTTATTAATTTATCCATATATTTGGTCAGAATTAAAGAACTTCCACTTTTTGGAAGAAAAAGACAAACATGAAGCCAATATTTCAGTTTGTAACTAAAAGTAATTTTTTTTATTCCATGGAAGTTTCCTCACATCATTATTCCCAAGTACAAGTGCAGGTAGGGCAAAGACTTGGTTGAGAGAAAAACTTGGGAGTGATGGTTGATGAAAATCTCAACATGAGTAGGTAATGTGCTGTTGCAGCCCAGACACTCAACCAAGTCCTGGTTGCATGAAAACAGCATGGCCAGCAGGTCAAGAGATGGGATTCTCCTGTCTACTCTTCCCTTGTGAGATCCCATCTGCAGTGCTGTATCCAGCTCTGGGGCACCCAAGAAAAATAAGGTATGGACCTGTTGGAATGAGTCCAGAGGAGAACCAATAAGTTGATCACAGGGTTGGAGCACCTCTCCTGGGAAGACTGGATGAAAGAGTTGGGGCTGTACAGTCTAGAGAACAGAAAGCTCAGCGTAGACATTAGAGTACCTTCCAGTACCTAACAGTAACGGATCTGAGTGTGGACTCTCTGCTGGGTTTCCCGGAGAGGAGTTCAGTCGCGCTGTCCCCCTTTAGCAGGAGGAGAGAGTGACCAAGCTTCCACTAGGTGTTCTGTGGCGAAAAGACCTTTAATCCAAAACTCCCACTTGTTTATATGGGCTCGGGGGGAGGGCAAGAAGAAGGGCCGTGATTGGGTGAAGGTACAGGGGGAAGGGAGTGGCTTGAGAGCCCCACTGACCAATGGGAGATACAGGAGGACCGCATTCCAGTAGCCGAAACAGGGACTTGGGGAGAGGTGGGTGAAGCAGCCTCTCCTGCTTGTGCAGGGGAGGAGTCTGCGATTGGGGAGGGGAGACAATGTGGGTCGGAACAATACACAGCTCAGGGGGGACCGTTGATCCCGGAAGTTGCCGCTGCAGTGGACCTGTGTCTAAAGTTGCTCTTTCCAAGCCTCATAGCCCTGATGTTAGCCTACATAATAGGGGCCTACAAGGAAGCTGGAGAGGTACTTTTCACAAGGCCATGCAGTGATAGAAGAAGGGAAAATTGCCTTAAGGTGAAGAAAGAAAGGTTTAGATTAGATATTAGGAAGAAATTCTTTACTGTGTGGGTGCTGAGGCACTGAAACAGGTTACCCAGAGAGGTTGGGGATGCCCCATACCTGGCAATGTGCAAGGCCAGGCTGGATGAAGCTGTGAGCAACCTGGTCTAGTGGAAGATCTTCCTGCCCATGGCAGAGGGGTTGGGACTAGGTGATCTTTAAATCCTTTTGAAACCAAACCATTCTATGATTCTATGACTTTATGATTATCATGCTATTTGAGGACTGGAGCTTGATGTTGGGAAAGAAATTGAAGGGCAGGAAAATAGCTATTTTTCTTCTGTATAAATTCTCAGGAAACCACTATTTGCATGCAAATTAGGTGCAAAAACAAACACATGTTCCCCAGTTTTACTATCAAGTCAAACCCTGAGCTCAGGTTGTTAAATATTAATAATTCCTAAGAGTGCATTCTGGGTCCATGCTAGAGAAAAGCTGCTTCTAGACTTTCATGTCGGATTGGACTCTGTGCTGCTGTGCATACACCCTGATCTGCATGGCTCCTGAGATGTGTGCTCATACTGTTGGTATGGGGGATTATAAGGAAATTATTTCCTTCTCTTTGTCTGAACTCCAGGGCTCACTAGTCTATTTGCACATGTTCCCTGTGTGCTTTGAAGTATTATTTCAGTGATAATAATGAAGGAAAACAGATACTGTGTGTTCCCTTTTCAGAATGGTGGGGTTTTTATTAGCACTGGTGCACAAGATGCAACCGGACTTGTCTATCTCGAATTGGCCTTTTTAGCAACCAGCACGCTTGTAACAAGTGTGGGTAAAGCCCTTCCCAAATCTTCGTTCGCGAAACCTAACCATGATGATGGTGCAGAAGAAGTGCAAAGTCCTTTTAAGTCAATAAAAAATAAGCTTTCACTTTTTTTTCCTTTTTAAGTGACACAATATTTTTCTTATAGGTAGTTTGGAAGAGTATCATTGGAGAGGGTGTGAAAACTTGACAGCATTAAATATGTCAGATGCTCACAGGAATACACTATTTTTTTTTTTGCTTTTGCTTTATTATCTGATATATGGTATCCGTCTTTGCAGCTTAGTAAGTAGGGTAATTCATACACATATTCCACCATTTGCATGTTTGCTTTAGATAAGAATATATTATCCAAGTTAGATTACATTTTGTTCAGCTACAAAAGAAAAGTAAAATTATGATATGAGTTCAATAAAAACTGCTATGGCCAAGACAACTTTCCATAAACACTTATTGTTAAGTTTTGCATATCTTGTTACTAAGAATGTGAGATGGAGTGGCAGTAGTTGAAGAAATTGTGTGTGTCTTTCACAGTAATAAAGATAATGGATATGAGGTATCATTTCAGTTTATCTTTCCCTTTTTAATTAAAAACATCCTGCTATTAGAGATAAGTGGCATCTCATCTGAAGGAATTTATGGATAGAAGAAATGAGGCTGTTCCCTGCAACTCTGAGTCAGAAGTGATAAAGGATTTACTGTAAAGTGTCATATATACATACAATGATAATGCTCTTAAATTCACTGCTTTAAATGCAAGCTTTATATCCTTTAAATACCTCTGATTAAAAAATAAACCAAAAAAACAAAAACTTTTTTATATATTTGGTACTCTGATTTATTTATTTTCTTTAGAAAAATGTACTAACTTTAGTTTCTAAAAGAAGGGGTAAGAAGCTTGCTTAATTTCACCATATCTTGCTAGTTCTTTCATTTTTTTGCCCTTTTGTCATGTTTGCAGCATGTAATCTATCACTGGATCTGCTTGTTGAATTAAGGGAGAAAAGGGCTGCAAAAACTGAGTCTGAGCTACTTTTATGCCCCCATAGTCTATTCCTATAGACTATTACAGTATTGAGAGCTTTGAAACATATCAGTGTTCTTAGTAGAATAATTTAAGCTGTCTGTCCGAAGCCAAGATGTTTTCCCCGTCCTTCCACCTCCACGAGACTTTCCTTCCCCGGTCTAAGCCACTCTCCATGGGGTATCTACAAGGTCTGTAGAGGCCCTTCCATGGCTAACATATTCACATCACTAGATGATTCCTATATAAAAGACATCCTTGAAAGATGGCTATAGAACCAGTTCTCTGTGCCTTTGTCCACTTACTTCTGCCAACTGTATTTGCTGCTTACAGGGCAGAAAAAATCAGGCAGATATTCAGATATTTGTGAACTGCTTCTAACAGTTTAGCACTGTCAACAGGAGGGCCTAAGGCTCTGCCATTCATCACTGAATATAAAGGGGACAAAACAGGTGATGATGTGGTTAAATGCAGTGTGGTCATGCTTATAAATTCATTTGATATCAACAAGATTGAAAATATTAAAAGATAACATTACCATTCTACCTGGATCTATACTACTCTGCTGAGTGCTCCAGGACAACTGCCTTTCCTCTTTCTCTGAGGTGTGATAGGAAAAACTAGGGCATCACTTGCCAGACTCAGCAGTGATGGGTGAATGGGTGAAGGTGCACCGCTCTGTTTGCAAGGGAGCTGCAACGTCTCCCTTGCACAAGGAGAGATGAGATGCTGTACTCAGGATCCTGTCCTTTGCAGGTATCTAGTAAAATAGTGGTCTGATTTGGACAGATGAATCGCACTCATGTAATCTAAGATGTGTGTTGCAGTTTTCCTCTGTATGTGGATTCAACAGGACATAGGCTCTGTACAGTCCTAAGGTACAGAACCAAGACTTTTCAGCTCAGATTGTAAAAGTCCCAGTGTTAGACAAGAAATTTTTATAAGATGTTTTATAATTGTTGAGTTTACATGCATAAATATCACAGTGAGTGCATTCAAATACAACTACTTTAAAAATACATTTCTGAACATATTGCTATTGAGGTCAGGAGTTAAAACCAAATATTGGTTTGATCCTACACTGCCTGAATGAGTCATTTCATTAATCTTATAAGTATTGAAATACTTTTATCAATTGAGCTAAAATACAGAAAAGGTCACAAGCAATTTTATGTCACAGTTGTATTAAGTGAGAAACAATTTTCATATGAGGCTCTTCTATCTCTCTCCTTTGATAGATGAGTACCAGTGACTATGACCAGCAACAGCTAACCCCTGCTTCTGAAGTGCTAGAGTGCAGTCTAGCCTTTCCTATGGCAAAGCAGGGAGTTCAGGCTTGAAGCAAAATATGCTGTAAATGTTTTTATTGCCCAGCTAGCATAACCAGAGAATCTCAGAAGCCAGCAGAATATTAGCTTGGCACAACTAAAGTATTGGGGAAAATAAAAATTTTGCCTAATGAATTTGCTTACTATGTAAACCAGTACAAAATTTGCCTCAGTACTAATAAAAGAAATGTAGTCATGCCATAGACCTGACACAGATGGTCACCCATACCAAGACCATGGTTCCCAGCATGCTTTTAATTTGGGTCAGGTAGCACATTAGCAGGTGAATCACAGACTGGTATTCAGGATGGACCAGGACCCATTCCCAGTAGGAAGTTTGTATGAACTACCCTACAAAGAGGGGATTTAGGAATTTTGTGTCAAAGTGATATTTTGCTGTTGCAGCTCTGGACTTTTCTCTGGACTATTTTTTTGTTTTAGAAGTAAGGAATTTGTTTTACTCAGTTTTACTCCTTTGCAGGGAGGGAGAGGAAAGGGTTTCCCCTTGTGCCTTAAATGGCAATATTTCCAGAGGGAAATCCTCCAAACTCCACCGTGACTCTTCATAACAGTTCCAACCAGGCTTTTCCCAGGGATATGGAGGCTGTTCCACCTTTTAATGGTAAATCATCTTGACTCATGTGAATGACCCAGCGCTCTACGGGAAATGGACAACTGTGCCATCTGTTTGTAACCAGACATGGCAAGTCCCAGTGCAGGGCCAGGGATCCCTGCAACCCAGCTAACCTGACCCATCTGAGTGATGAAAGAGTTCCTATTACCATGGTCTGCATTCACCTAGTGCATGTGCTGTTTCTCTCCCCATTGCACTCCAGAAGACCCTGCCAGCTAAGGTGTTTTAGAAGTGCTCATCAGTGGTGGGATGAGCACCATGGGCCTCAGATCCAGCACTTGGCTGTGTGATGCTTTCTTCTTCTCCCCCTTCTATTTCTCGACTGTTTTTTTAGCTTACATACTTTTTTGAAGACATAATGGTCTCATTTGCATTTCAGGACTATTGGATTTCCTCCATATGTTGGTCACAAATTGAAATTAACAAACTGGTGCATTCCAAATAGGAGACGAACACATACCTACCCCAGGATAAACATCTCAGGAACAGCAGCATTGCAACACTGGGTGCAGCAGCAATCCCACTTTTACCAGTCATGCTGTTACACTCAAAATCTTGTTTATGAGCTAAGAGGAAGCACACCCTGCATATATGTGTATACAGTCAAGAAGTTATTGTTAGTATATCTGAAATCTTAAGAATCTAATGATTACTGCTCCATGTCTAATTGTTATAGAAAATTGAAGAACACTAAGTTAGAATACTTCTGAATAGAAAAGGGCTCAATAATGTAGTTGATATTGTTATATGCACACTTCTTAGTTTCCACCCCCTTCTCCTCATGAGATGTTTACCTGTCCACTGCTCTTCTTATCCTAAGGTAGGTAGAGGTGCTGTTGTGGTGAGTTATCAGCATCAGAAATCTTTTGTCAAATGGATTATGATGTTCATGATGTTGGTTTGTTTTTCTTACTCCAGGATCTGCCTGGAGCTACTTTTATGCGTTTTCTAACACCTTGTGGTTCTTCCTTGGTTGGCAGCCCTGTATTACACTCGATTATATCGTGTATTATGGCTTTTATGTGTATTAGATATTATTTCTTTGTTCTCTTTGTTACTCTTTTCATTAACTGACCATGAGGGGGTCATTTGTACCTGAGGGGTCTCTATTTTTAAGCTTGTGTCCCATCTCTTATTATCCCATGACTGCACTGCACTATGTTGCATCCAGTATTGCTGCTTCTCTGTTCAAGGCCTGTTCAAGGCCTCTGCTATCATATTGGACTTGCATTTCTTTACACTACATCACTTTGTTAGAGTTATATCATTCTCTACAGCATAATTGTTTGTTACTGCTAGCTATATAAAACTGTGGTTGTACCACACAAAGATAACAAGAGGAAAACAAATTAGCCATTGACACCTGGTCAATTAGAGAAATTACTGCCACAGCTAAAGCAAGTAAACTAAAACTGCAGGCAGGTCAGGAAAAGTTCAGACTGAGCAGGTCTGACAAGCCTTATTCCTGAGGATTAACAAATCCATTACAAAGTTTATGGTCTGTTACTGGCTACTTGCAGTGGTAATAGCGTACCTGTGTTTGCATTCTTTGCAAGAGTGCTTATAGCCTATATATCAAAGCATTTAAGGTATACTAGTTTTTTCTTTGATATATTCTGATGCCTATATACATCAGGACAAATTGGAAATGCTATCTGAAGCATAACACTGGCAACTGAAGCATGATGACCTGCAGGATGGGCAGAAGCATATCTTGCTGCCATTCTAGTGGAATCACATAGGTCATATCTCAGTATAATGTAACTACTCTTTGCAGGTGGGGGAAAGACTGGAAGTGGTATTACTTCAAAAGGTTAAATGTTTCTTAGTGTTTTCTGCAATAGTTGCTGTTACTGATTTTATGGTCAAATAAATGCTAGGAAAATATAACTAAATATTAATCTGGGGGGGGGGGGAAGTCACCCTTGGAAGTCCTGGCAAAAAGTCATGTCTAGACAGTCTATTCACCTCTTTATAGTTATGGATATCAACTGGAAGCTAAATAAGTGTCTGACACCCATGGCTACCTGAGAGATTGTACATGATACATGACACAGATAGGAGCAGCCAGTATTTCTCAGCCTCTGAGCTTCTGGGGCCTTTAAGAAGGGAGGATATAGTAAAATTTTCTTGTAATGCAATAGGAATCATTGCTTGATCACGAAGTCTGAGAAGGGATTTCTGTTCTATATAGTTCTATCCTTCCTCATCTGGAAAATGTAGAGAAGAGCAAGGCTCTTCCTATGTGCCTCAGAAAAGGGGATCAGAAAAAAATATTTATCTTTGCTTGTGGTTTTTGCAAGAGCAGAAACAGTTCGATTCACCCAAGTCAGTTTTGGCTCTCGTGGAAATTGAATTCTGTAGGTTCATCTGTCCACAATCTAAACATAAAGCAGAATCCCTCCACACATATATTCCCACTCTCCGGGACTTCCACTGGTTGTAGTCCAGAATTGTAGGTCAGGACAAGAAGATTGATGGTGTTACCCAAATAAATTAAATTAAGAGGTCCTGATCCAAGAGTTTTGGTTGTGAATCCCATTACAACTAAAGCATTCATCCTGACAGAAAGGTCTAAAAAGCCTAAAGAGATTTCTGTCCTTCCTCCTTCATTTTCTGACAAGTAAAACAGCTACAGTGAATGGCTAGCAAAGAAGGTGAGGGTATCCCTGGAGACTGAAAATCAAATAAACCTGGGACAAATGTCTGGAGTCTGATGTCATCTTTGTCTGTTGGGTATGCAGTCTGATTGCAAAATACAGTGCAATTTGAATGCTCTCTTCAAGAGACAATTGGGATTGGAATAACAAAAGTGTGGTAGAATAGGAATTACCTGCAGTGTTTGAGTAATTTTCACAGTGTTTTCCTAGGCTGCAAAGTCCTTGGTGCAGTGTTTCTCCCACAGTCTGTAACTTTGTTCAGTCAGAAAAAGTAATGCATGTGAACATGAAAGTGTGGCAACAGAACAAAAGGAATTTGTTTACATTGGTATTACATAAAAAATCTAAAGTCATCTGAAAAAGTTTCTAAAGTGTTTTGTGTTTTCTGGGATTTTTGGGGTGTTTTGGCAGCAGGAGCATTTGTTTCTTTTTTTAAATCTGCAGTTTACTAGTTGCAAAAATAGATGCCTGAGAACAATTAGGTGGAAAATATGAAACACATCTCTTAGATTAATTCATTGTTCTACTTGTAAACATCCGTTGGGGTATCACATCCTGGAAAAGCCACTCAGTTTCGCTATACATGGAGCTTAAGGTTTGCTAGTTCCCATGCACTGGCAGACCATAGTGGCTTTGTGTGCACATAAAAGAAACACGTCTTTCTCTCATAGTCAGATATGTAAATAGTAAACATACAGCTAGAATCAGGAAAATAATTTTCTCATGTTATTAGCCATTAACCATGACTTTTTTGCAACATAATTGGAAATGAAAATAATCAGCAAGAAGATGACCATAATTTGCATGCAGGTACATGTTCCAAAACTACTGAGTTAAGTCTTGCATCTCTCACAATTATTTCCTTTATAATATTTGCACAAAACCAGCTTTAAGGGAAATAAACCATTTGTATTACGTAGGTTTGTCCTTTCTTCTCCTTTTGCCTTCATCTCTATTCCTCAGCATATCTCTTTCTCAAGTCACTAGAAGAGATGCAAATGTTCACTTAGAAAAATATAGACCTGTAAGTCTCTTATTTCCTATTTTTATTGTATTATTCTAAAGAGACTGACTCTGCTGAAGAAGTAATAACATTCTTTATGCCCATGACAGGAATTGGGTTATTTAGATTCTTTGGAAGAAATGCTCAGACTTAATAGTTATGCCTTAATTCAACTCCTCTAGGTAATAAAACAATTTCAGTATTCAGAGTCAAGGGAACCATGCCAGCAGGGCCTGGCATATGACAAAGGTAACAGAAGGAAAGTAAGGCTGCTGAAAAAGAAAAAGGAGGAGTTTCTTTAATTTTATACTATGTATGTATCTATATTATTTATATATAATCTTTTGTATTATATATACACTGTGAAAGCCTGCTTTTAGAAAAGTGAGGTAGTTTTAACATGCAAATTCACAAACTAACAGAAACTAGACATTCAGATGGAGATATTTACCTTGTCTCAAATGTCGTCCTGTTGTTTGTTTACAGACTGATTCTTAGACTTTGATTTTCCTCACTTTGGTCAGCTTTTATTGTGTCAGAATAATCATTCCTTTGCTTAAACATCCTCACAAAGAATGATGTGAAATCTATAATGGTCATATACGCCTCAGTTAAATATTTCATATTATTTGTGTGTGTATTTGACTAACAGATGCAGTGACTTGTGCTCAGCATAGGCCAAATTTTATCCAGATTTTCATACACATTGAAACATGCACTTACTGTGTGTTAATTAATATTATGTTTGCACATCAGAATAATTTTAGTTTCTTAGGTGAAGGTGTGGCTGTATATTATAATATAATGATACTTGAGTCGGCTTGTTTATGGCGTGCAGCCAAATCTCTTTATTTCAAACAAAAGTCCCCCTTTAACCCCTCCGGAGGACATGTGACTGCCCGGCCAATGGCAGCATAGCACACACTGCACATGTGCCTCTGTAGTCCGTCTAGGGACTCCAACTCCCATGATGCATCTCTTGCATCCCTTGGGATCCGTCCGCTACAGTGAAGGCGCTTGAAATACAATTTTAAAAATCCTTTATTTTCTTAACAAGTTTTGCAAATTCAGAGAGAATCGGCACAGAACTAAAATAAAAGTCCCTAAAAGTTGAGAAATTATAAGACTGTCTAAAATATCTCATTTAAGTCTACATTTGATGCTTTAACCTAGGAAAAAACTTGTTCTTTCTGCAAGAAAGACCTGTGCTTAAATAATTCCTTGTTAGCTGTAAATCTCCAAGCTCTTCTTTTGAGCTATGACAGCTAAGAAACACTTTCTTTCCTTTGTTTCTTCTTTACATTCCTCCCATCTGTTACATACTTTCTATAATATCTTCAGACTACAACTTAGATGGCATTTTAATTGTAATTGTCAATTAAAATAAAGTATTCTTAAAAAAGGAAGTTAAAGGGAAATTTAATGCAAATGAGGTCGGTAATTTCATGGACCATCATCTGAGCTGCTGTAAAACACTGATCAACTGTGTTATAGTCACTGCTGCAGGTGTAGAACTGAAAGCTATTGAATGATGAAGACCAAAAATTAGCATTTGGCTTCAGAATTTGCAGCACAGAGAAGTCATTCACTGCATCCCTGTGCTCAGGCCATGGATGTGTTTTAAAGGCTCACAGATTTTCAGCTTCCGTTTTGACACCCTTACGGGATTTGTTGATTCCTATAAGAAATAATATTTTTATTATTTGTCCTGTAGTCCAGCATTTTGTTTATAGCCCTACTCTCAGTGTAGTGTTTCTTGATAGACTGTGCTTTTAACACCTGTTCATAACTTTTTTATACTGTGTTATGGAATAGAAAGTTTATAGCAAAGTTACAATTATTTCAGCTGACATTAAAAAAGGTCTGTGCCAGTTTAAGATTAATCAGTGACTCAGAAAAAGGACCCTCTCTTTCCTTTTAATTTAATAGTAGGATAAGTTGGAGATCTGGCGCAGAAGCAAAATGAGGGATT
Organism: Neopelma chrysocephalum; assembly: GCF_003984885.1. Classification (NCBI taxonomy): domain Eukaryota; kingdom Metazoa; phylum Chordata; class Aves; order Passeriformes; family Pipridae; genus Neopelma; species Neopelma chrysocephalum. The sequence goes on from NW_020925013.1 coordinate 429,729, forward strand.
TACTTAAAAAAAATCACTGTTCCAGTACACATATCAGAAATTCCAAAATTACCTAAGGTTTTATTCAAAGACTGTAGACAGAGCAAATATTTATACAGAAACCAGGTGAAACCTATCTCACCAAGGCATTTTGGTTTTGGTCCCAGGCTCCTTAAAAATCATACACATACAATTAATAAGAGGTAAAAGAGGATTGTGAGGCTTTTAATGCAAGTCTTACTATTGAAAAAACATTTTTGTATTTTACTATTATTATTATTATTATTATACAAAAGTATAAGTACTCTGGTATTTGATAGAGAGTTGTGGCTCCAGAAGCTAGCACTCAAGTTTCTTCATATGTATGGCTAAAGGCAGGGACATCGATAAGCAGATTTTGAAACAGCATCACCCCACTCCTTTGAAAATACCTTTGGGATTATTTCAGAAGCACCTTGCTGATGATGTAACAAAGAAAATAGTTAGGTCAGAGACGTTAACATTGCTTTGGCTATGCTACTTCTGTTACATGACTAAGCAACCGAGCCCATTAAACTAATCCAGGGCTTGTGTTTCCCCCAGTTTTGCAGATCATGTGGCGCATCCTTAGAGATCCATAAATAAAGCACTACAGAACAAAGTTTCTTTTTGTTTGTTTTTTTATTTTAGGCAACAACTTCTTTATCACATATAACTTAAGATGTCAGTTCTGAAAAGTGACATAAACTTGCTCAACTTTGAGCAACTGTGTGGTGCCACAGGATTCAGCAGGGATTTCTTGTGTGCTGAAACTGAGGCTTTTGGAATCTGCTGAATTGAAACCTCACCTGACATTTTTATGTACTGAATTGAACCTCAATAAATGCTTGTTTCAGTCAAATTAGCACCTGATTTCCAGCAGCAGGTGTGGAGAATGGTGAGGTTGAAATCAAACTGCTTTTATGAGACTGATCCTAATCACTGGTGTTTTGGAAAAGTAAAGTCATCTGCAGTCTTAACTACCCATATTAAATCCAGTGTTACTGGATCTCAGTAAGTGCCACTTACTCGGGACGCTAATTATACATAGCTGTAGCTGTAGTTTAAGTGATTCAGTTTAATATTATGGCTAGGTCCCTTTCTAGTCTTCCCTCACTCAACAGTAATAGAAAATTGTTCATAAGCTTCTGAAATGCTTGCTATTGCTGGATCTGGATGCACACTGGGAGACAGAAAGAGTACTCTTAACTCATTCATGTATTAAATGGATGTTCTGATGTCTCCTTCCTCCTAATATTAATGCATTAGATCTACTCAGTAGATGTACTTTCTTGATTCTAGATCATAATTGATCAGGAATGTGTTTCTTGATTTTTCATAGCTACTTGAGAACTAACAAGATTATGCTTTCAAATGTTCTCTTTCCGAGAGTGTTGTCTAGCATTTAGAGCAGAGGATAGGCAAACAGTAATCTTAAATTTAAATCCAAACATTTATTTTTGGAATGTTTTGTGACACAGTCTTTCTTTCCTTTGATTTAATTTCTCTCAATACACACTGTATAATAGCATCATCTAAACATATTTTGAATCATCACTGACTTATAAAAGCAATTGAATATTCTGTGTACTTATGCTCTGAGAATACTACCATTGATAAAAATGAGAGATTATTGCACTGTGTCAGAGTCCTGGCTCATCTGAGGCCTACTGACCTGTTTTGACCACAATTGGAGTGAATGTGATATGTTTCAGCAAACATTCAATGCTGTGGTAAATATAGGTAGTATACTCTTTCCTTTGTTGCCACTTCACCAGCAGCTCTGCAGATACATATCTGTCATTCATCACGTGCCTGAGCCTTTCACAGTTTTCTTTGTCACACTAGAAGCTGTTTTCTTCTACCTTATTCTATCTGAAATCTGTGAATGAGTACAGCTATAAGTACCTGTTTTATGGGCACAGCAACCTGTTTTCAGAAAAGATACTTTGGCCCAGACAACAAAAGACTCACTCAAGTACTTCTGTGTAGTTGTCCCTATGCTAGTTCCACCTCTTTTATCTTCTCAGCTGCACTTGCACAATACAGTGACAGCAGAAATATCTTCTAACAAAGTATCTCATCCCTTAATGTGCTGCTGGTCCTGGCACCTGGCAAATTACCAGTCCTTAAAGCTGGACTATTTTGATTATTAATCTCTTGCACTTTTTTCTAGATTTCAGTTGTGGTCTTGTTTAAACAGCTGACGTCTTCTCAGCTACTAAAGTCAGAGGTTAATATACTATGGCATTAGAGGTGGAAATTGAAACAATTTTCAGGTGTGATAACACCGGTTTCTATTTCAGGCTTTTCTGTAGAAAACAGCTGCAAGAATCAAGTCTGAGCTGAAATAAAGAGACAAAAAGGCAAACTGGGTAAATCCCAATCTAATAGCTGCTGAGAGCAGAGATGTAACATTTTTCTGTGTGCCTGAGAGACAATAACATTCCAGTGCATCATCCAGATGGTCTCTAGTTTACAAATCCATTTTCAGGTATCAGAATTAAGATCCCAGTTCAGCTTGGTGAATAACAAGGGGGAATGAGCATTAAAACCCAAGCTTTCAGTTACAGAGATATGCACTTCAACCTTTGATGCAAACTAAAAGTCTAATAATGGCCTTCAATAAAGTTTGACTGGATAACAAAACATTGTGTAGAAAAAATTATACGCACTTCCTTTTCCCAGCTTGATTGTTCTAAAGAGAACTTCTAACTTCTTTGTGGCTCATGTCAGTAAGTGGTTATTGCATTAAGTGGGCCATTGCACTGATCCATCATGGCAATTCCTGTGTCCCTATTACATTTTAGTCTCAGATCTGTATTCAGTTTGGATAAGGATGAAAATCTTTGAGAAATTTCTTTTCCTGTCCATACAATGGGTATTTCTTCTTTTAGCTACTGACTTACGGTTCTGAATAACAGGCAGATGCCTCACATAACACGTACAAGAATCAGGATGTCATGTAAATTCTGTGTGCTTGCAGTGCAGTCTGAGCCATACCTCTCTCTGTCAGCCTGTATCTTTGAGGTCCACCTGCACAATACAGCACTGGGTAAGAGGGGAAAAAACATGAGAAACACAGAATCAAAGAAATGTCTGCTGAATGTTTTTCCAGTGCTTCAAGCTAGCAGCTATGCTGAATCTTGAACTTACTCAACTCTTGCTTTTAGCAAGCATGAATAGCAGAAGCCTCCCATTGCTTAGAGCTCTGGTGGATTCAGTTATAATTCCAGCTCAGTTTTGAATTTACCTTATTACATTGGTAAACTCAGTTTTGTCTGGCTATGGTAGCCTGACAGTAACTGTCCTTAATATCCTCAGAAACAAAAAATCCCCTAATGGATTACACCTTGTAAACATAGGGGTTGAAAATAAGAAAAATGCATCCAAAAATAAAGGGAAGTGTTTCTCCAAAGCAGCATTACCTGTTGCATGAATAGTCTCAATTGAACTAATCGAGAGCAGGGGCTTAACCCTGATTTTCACTCTTGAAAATATTTCCTTAACTGCATTAAAATATAGTAAATATTACTTTACCCATAACCATCTTGCCATAACCACTAACAATTCATTTACCACTCAACAGGATTGAAATATGGAGGTATCAGTTTCAGACCTAGAGGGATCATACTGCCTTTCATTTACTGGAAAAGCTTTCAAGAAATTTTAAATGTTCTCACAAGACTTTTCCTTTTTCACTCCCTTTTGCTAAATTCCTTGTTTTCTTTGACAAGTGTTCATAAAAAATCTTCATTACAAAAAAAAAGTTTTGTACTATCATACGTCATCAAGTACATCATGAAAAAACCTATCTTATTTGGCCGAAGATAACCTGGTCCCTAAAATTATAATACTTGGAGATTTTTGCCGTCTCATTGTTTCTGATACCCCACATATATACTCTCCTTTTCTTTTACTCTAAAGGTAGATTGCAGGTGCTTTGGAGGAAAAAATTTTTTTCTGGAATCAGTATTTACAGAACTTAGCATGGTGTGCTGTGACTATGGCTCTTGGCAGAGTAATAATTTTTAAAAATCGTGATTTCTATTAAACAATTTAATTTAAAATTAGGTCTCAGAATTACATGCAGAAGGGAGAAGACTTATAGACTATGCCTAAAATGTTAATGCAAATACTTGGAGTGTGGTTGTAAAACAGACACTTATACATGTGTAATGACATCAGTCTCTAACCATCCATGTGTGCATGATGATGTCTGATTTGCATAGCTGGCTGGAAAGTCATGGGAGTGCAGTTTTTGTGGAACTCAAATCTGGTGTTTCAGCTTATTCTCTTTACGTTGGTAGGTTAATATGTCTGTCCCAGTAACAAGCTGCCCTACCCCTTTTTTTTTATACAGTAGTAACTGCAAAATCATAATTAAAAAAGCTAACCCTCCCCAACACTCTATAGATGTGCCATGCTAGTGTGGCTGAGACGGGTTTTTTAATGTGCTCTGTGAGAACAGAGATGGTACTATGATCAATCTGCTGGTGTAGCACTGAGAATTACTCCAGAATACTAACACCTTGACCTTCTATAGAGCAAGGTACTGAGGGCCTCTGTATTTCCTAAAAGTGCTCTTATGTGCTAGTTACTATCAAATACTTAATTATAAATAAAGATATCATATACTTACTATGATTGGGGATGATGTGGAAATTTACCAGCAGATACAAAAGGGAAAATCAGATATATTCCCTGTTGCTGAAAACCAGACTTTAGGGCACAGTCTCTTTACTCTTGGGATACTAGGGATTTCTTTACAAAATTGCAAGTCTCATATGTACTGAAATGTGTGGCCTTCCTGTATGCTTGCAGACAGTATCTGACCATCTTCAATTACAGTAATAAGCAGCTGCGAAACACAAACCCTGGTTTTCACAGCTGAGTTGAGTTGGAGTCCCCTCAGTGGAGTCAGCAGTGCTGGAGCTGCCAGGGATGGTCCTCACACAAGGAGAAGCAAGTGCAGGGCTGACTGTGCAGCTCCATCTATCCTCCTGCAGCCGATGCTGCAGTTGGTGAAAACCTATTCAGTGCTCTGATGTATTTGCAGCCCAGTGCAGCTTATAGCTAGTGAAATTACATGGTAACGGTGAATAATGACTTCTGAAATACCAGAGCAAAGATCTGGTTAATGAAATTCACTGAACTTCTAAAATTCTATTCTTACTATGTTCTTTGTCTTTTTTAGAGGTTGTCAGAGGAGCTGTTATTACTACAGACAAACCTGGTTTTACTCAAATCATACTCTTTATCTGAGGATATCAAAGTACTTTTCAAATTGAACATAGCCTCCCAAATAAATATCCCATGTCAAGATCATTATTCAGATTTTGTATGGGGAAAGAGAAATATGACAGTATTGGCTATTTTGCCTAAGGTGACATATGACGATTGTAGCAAGGTAAAATTGGAAGTGGTATTTTCTGACTTGTTACCATAATTAGTACCCTCAAATAATTAATTTCTACAATATCTGAATGTTGAACACCGTGCCTTTAAATGTTCTGTTAGCATACAGATTAGATAAGCTATGGAAAATGGCAATGTTGTTTTATGCACAAATTATAACAGTAGATATTCAGATAGATATATAAACAGAAACATCTTTAAATATGTACTTTTATCATATTATTTCCTTTTCCTGAGGGGCAAAAGAATGTTCAGTTCAGTGGATGTTCAGTGACCATCATCTGTACCTTATACTGGACAGACCACATGATGGTTATTATACATTCTGCACTTGGTCGTTAAAAAAGGATGACTCACTTCCAACAATGAAAAAATTAATCTTTACCATAGAATTTTATGAACTACCTCTAATAATTAAAATCATAAATGTGAGTTTGTTGCTGCTTCAGCCAACAAGGTATTATCTTTCAAAGAGATCTAGGAATTTTTTTATGCTTAATTAATAAAGAAGTGGGAGGAGAAACTGCAAAGCATTTAATCCTTGAAGAGTTTGTGCTTCAGAAGGAAACAATAAGAGCTGTTTTCCTTAAAATATAGGTTTGAATTTAATTAATTTTTATTTAAATATATTTACTGCAGCAATTCAGAAGGTTAACTGTAAATGCAGCACTGTCTGGCTGGGGAAAGAATATCCCTAAAGAGCAGAAAAATGTCATGAAGAATTCCTGGAAAATAGGTTATTTTTATAGAATATGGTCTTAAATGAACAGATACTTGGGACACTGGAACATAAGGCTGTGATGGGTTGACCTTGGCTGACTGCCAGACACCTGCAGACCTGTTCTCTCACTCCCCTTTCTCAATAGGAAAGGAAAAAAAATGACAGGAGAGATGAAAAAGCTTGTGGATCAAAGAAAAGACAGGGACATCATGTACCAAGTATTGTCATGGGCAAAACAGACTCGATTTGGTGAAAATTCATTTAATTAATTGTCAACTAACATAGATCTTGATAGTGAGAAAAAAGACCAAATAAAATTCAAGGGCCAAACCTCCCACCCCCTCTTTTTTGCAGGCTCACATTCGCTCCTGCAATTCCAGCTTCTCTACCTCCCCACCCTGGGCAGCACACTAGGATGTGAAATGGAGTCTTTAACCACTCATCTCTGATACTTTTTTCTCCTCACAGTCTTCTATGCTTCAGAGTGGATCTTCTCTATGAGTTGTAGTCCTTAAGGATAGATCTACTCCATGGTGGGACCCAAAGGGCTGTAGGTCCTTCAGGGAATGTCCACCTGCTCTGTGGATATCTGGAGTCTTCTTCATGGGCCTCAGGGAAATATCTCCTCTAGCATCTGGAGCACCTCTTCCTCTGTCTCCTTCTCTTGGTAGTCATGTTGCTGTTTCTCACACTTTCTTTTTTTCTTCACTCTTCTCTTCTTCACAGCATCTTTTCACTCTCTGAAATCACTTTCGCTGAGTCACCACCACCTTGGCTGAGTGGCTAAGCTGTATACTGTGGTGGTAACTCCAACCTCCCCCCACCCCTGCAACCCTCTGCTATGAAAACATTGCCACCAGCGTGCGCTAGGATATTAAACAGACACTAGCAATATTGATTGGATAAACACAGAAGGAAGGCTTGAAGGTCAGTGAAACCAAAGGTAAGAATGGGGGGCGGCGTGGGAAACCACACAATCAAAAAAAATAATGTCGTGTGAGAGGAGTGTGGAGGCAGTGACTGCTGTTTCCAAGCACAGGCCCACAGCTGCCACCTGGCAGGTCTCCACACTATGTTGGAGCTGCCCAGCCTCTATGTTTTAAGGCATAGTGAGAATTTAGCACATCCAAGGCCAAATGTGCAAATATTTCATATAAATGTGAGTATAAATATAAGGCACCTGCCTTAGTGCACCAGGATCACTTTGTCATAGTCATCACAATCATGATTCTGACAGCATCCTGAATTAGTAGTCCATGAATTCTCCAAAGCAATTCAAAAGCCTTGTATAGTATTTTGCAATGAGAGGGATGAATAGAAGTGCACCTTAATAGTCCCACTTACCAGCTTGGAAAGATTTTCTGTGCAAATTCCATTCTTTTCCATGGAAGAGAGCATAAAATTCATTGCCTCTAAATGCCACCACTAGCATGAAGCTTGCCAAGCCCAAAATAAGTGCCAACATGCTGTGGAGTTCTTTAGTTTGCCAACAGTGAAACAACATTTTGGTCAGTTGTCCCATTTTTGTGTTCTCATCTGCTCTCATAAAGACAGTGAGATCTTCAAGTCATATTGTTAATATTTCACCAAAATATAATATTTACAAAATATTTGTGGTATTATTTCATGTTCACATTTTGTCTATTTTGCCCATTATTAAAACATTCAAGCTGACTTGTCACTTACTGTGTTGTTAAGTGTAGCAATGGATTTATGGAAAAAGTCCTGCCAAAGATGGACTGGTGAATCAGAAGTTTTTAATGTTGTTTAAACACGTGTTAAGATGGCTTTTTGCAGAGTCGCTGCTCCTTCTTCCCGACACCCTCTGTAAAGACCCCTTATCTCTCAGGCAGGAGTGTCCTGGGAAGATTGGTCTTTTGTTAACCCCTTCCTTATTTGGCTGTTAACTCCCTACCTGATTGTTTTTTTGTAAGACCCCTCACCTTACATGGATCCCTTTGACCCTCCCAAGAGCTTTATAAACTCCTACCCCACAATAAACTTCCTCTTTCGTCCATCTCTCCCTGGTGGTCTGGTGAGTGCTCCTTTGTGGGGTCTCAGCACCACGTGGGTGGGGGGCAGGGTGGAAGGGCATACACCTTCCAGGTAATGGACTGCAGCCAAGGCCTGAAGGTTCCCCCCTCCAACTCATCTACCGTAAGTTAAGTACAGTGGAATTTTGGAAATGTGTGCTAGTATGTCTCACCTAGCAGCCATGGACAGTGAAAGGTTTCTTCCATCTCCATACATTTGTTAAGACAGCATTGCTACTGATTGGGAACTGTTGCCTCTGTGTTCTTTGGCCTCAGAGCACCATTTAAAGCGAAGCACTGACAACTTGTCCTGTAGAAGCTTATGCAAAGTCATGAAAAAGAAATTCTGCTTTCATAAAGGGCAGTCACTTTTGGCCTCAGTCAGGACAAATAAATGTACACGAGCTAACCTACTGACAAGAAATTAGTTTTTCAAGGCCAGTGCCCACAACTTTCCCCACAAGGCGATCAGAGGGAAAGCATGGGATGACAAGGTGAGTTGTAGCATCGTGGTGATCAGTTATATGGCGAGACATGGTGTACCAGTGAAGAACCAGAGCAACTGAGGACAGTCACAGGCAATGTACAGTGACAGAACAGAGCACCACACACCTACTTCCCCAGTAATTAATATGACCTCTAGGCAAAGCCTAAGACTAAATAATGAAATGACACGTTAAAGAGAAGCCAGGCTTGTAGCTTTAGCTTGGATGCTAATCCTAAACTCAACTCTTTCTGGAGCAATAGTTTTGGAAATTACATCCTGATCTCATCTTTGCAACGTTTCTACTTTGCAGCTATGCAAGGTCCCTGATACATCCCTATGGGTAACACCATTACTAATATCTACACGACCTGACTAATCTTGGATGTTGCTGAGAGTGGAAATCCACGTGGAGAAAAAAAGTGTAATCTCCGTAAACAGCACTGGCAGCTATCAGTGATGTCTATGCATCATTGTCTATGATGAAGAAAGCCTGTGCAAAAGTGGCAATTTCAGCTCTGTTTGTGTGGTGCTACAGATATCAAAATTTGTGGTTTCTTTTAAGTTGAAAAATAAAAGGCTGTTTGCTCCATACATAATCATTTAACCCAGCCTTTAGTACAGAATAAACAGAGAGGGATACATCCTGCCCTGATCTATGGTTTTGTGAGATTGACTTCCAACAGGAAAAATAAGTGAAATTACATGGCCAGTGATACATGTATGGCTTTGGTAGTTTTGGAATCCGTTGACCCATGGGTAGGATGTATGTAAGTCTCAGGCAGAAGAAAACAAGGAATACAGGGATAAAAAAATGATGTCGTGACCTGCATTTGGACACACTTTGTTGCTCAAGGTTTGCACCCAATTTATTCAGCATAAGACGGTAGTGCAAAGCTCTCTTTAAAATACATGAATAGTATCAGAGAAATGGCATTTATAAAATGGTGAGCTGTTTTGGTTTGCTTAACTGACTTTTAGTGATTCTGACTGCAGAAAATGTGCCTCCACTTTGACTCATTTTTTTTCCCTCAGATACGCTCTCAGTTTGTCATTAAGGAATGTTACTAAAGCAATTATTGAGAAAGCATGCTGCTTTTTCCCCCAGTTATAGTGAGAGGAGTAATTACAGGATAAACTGTGATGAATTTATGCCAACATATTCAGCTCAAGTCACATGTCAGAGAACAAATTAAACTGAAATGAAAAGCTTGAAAAGCTAAACCTTCACCTATCCTCCCAAAATGTACAGCTGTTTCTTACTCTAGGCTTGCAGTCAGTTGAAAATAATTGTACTGCTAATCTCTCTTGCTGTGAAGATTTTATGAAGAATGGTTATGCTTAATGTAAACAGATTTGCTTCCAAAAGGTGGGGGGGTTCTACTGTTTTGGTCAAAATTTCCTCATTCTTATCCACTCAAATTTGGCATGGATGAGGGTTTCTTACCAAAATATTTATTGAAAAGACAACACTCAGAGTTTCTACATCTGAAAGGGAAAAAAGTTATCAGAACAGGTCCAGTTTCACACTATGAGCAATTTTATTTTCATTGGAAAAAATATTTGTGCTTCTTTCTCTTTATTAAAATTTAATGGTTCAACCCATGTGGGCTGATAAAAATATATGAAAATATAGCTGCTTCATTTGGCATAAGTGCTGGTCATACATGTGACCAATAAGACCTCAGGCAGATTTTTCTTGCTTTCTGTGTTCACAAACACTGAATTATATTTTTAGTGAGAATAAACCCAAACGGATACATCCTGCTCTGTGCTGGGATTTTATGAGCCAGGCTCATCTTTTCTGGGCCAGAAGTTATGCCTTGAGATGCCAGAAGTTTCCTTGAGATTATTTATATCCACTGTAGCCACTTAGATGTTCAAATGGAATGATTGATCTGAGGATTATTAAACTGTGAAATGACAAAGGTGTGGTGAGTGCCATGAATGGGAAAATGCAATGACACAGGGTCCATGAATTTGCATTATTACCATGCACTTGATTCAGCACTAAAACTTCTAGTGCCTTAATACTTAGAGATCACTCTGCCCACAAACTTGCCCTGTTTTCTTAGATACTTGGGCCAAACAAAGCTTTAGGCATCTAAGGTGGGATATGGGCAGAGTGAGGGTCTTTATATTCAAAATTTCTGTTCTGAAGCCTGTTCTCTGATTACTACTCTGTGGAGGCACATAAACTTCATAATGGGACTGTAATCTTTAAAGCTCTTCCTTTTTAGCATGCATGGAAACATCATGTTCCTTGTAACACTAAGCAGCTCTGTTTCTCTCAGCCCCTAAGTTTAGTCACCTCTCTGCTACCTACGCCTGTGATAGCAGAATATCCCTGGACATCTAGGACCACTGAAAGTATGGTGGTTGCAACTGATTTCCTCAATACTAATGGACAAAGAATGACCCAATAGATCCACAATCAGTGATTTTGTTCAGAATGTAAACAGTCCATATTTCCATTTCCACTCCTGATGAAAGACATCAGCTCAAGATGTATTCATAGCACACTTAATGTTAGTGATCTCCCAATTTTTTTCAGTTAGTCTCTCTATCACATGACTTTTTGAGAGGTGAGGATATGGCAGTTTCTAGTAAAGAGTATGATTTCTGCATGAGCATTCCTGTTACATCTCTTACTTCTTAAATAAACAGACGAAGAATAGGGTGGAGAAGCGGAAATGTTCTGTGAAACAATCACCCAAAATGGATGATTCTAACTACAGTTTCCTAAGATGCTTCCAATATATTATATTTTATGTAAATCCTCCTTCCAAGCTCATTCTATTACTACAGTTCTCTAATTTAATTTGATGTGTTTATTGTGATTTATTGCATTCACTCTCTTTTATATTTATAAGAGAAACTTAGTTTTAATAATCACATAAGCAGATCTGATTCCATTTATCATACATATGGAAACTGTTGGCAAGTAAGTTTCAGACTAGCTTTTTTCTTAAATGGAAGTATCTGTCTGCAATGTAGAGAGATATAATAAAGACTATGGAGGAAAAAATAAAAATATGATGTGAAAAGTCAGAGATGTCTACAGTGGCTTTTTTTATTGCCTGGCATCTGCCTTTTGTTTACTTTATCAAGTGAATATATTTACTTTTGACATATTTGATCATAAATTTAATAAGGTAAACATAAATAGAGAGGTGACATTAGTTTCCTAGAAGAGAGTAATAGAGCAATGTTAAAAAAAATTAAAATAATTACCACAGAGAGGTTGAGTATTTCAGCTGTTTAATTCACTGGGTTTTTTCAGAGAATGCATCTATACTGTACTTCTTGTTTCAAAGCAAATTAATTTGGAGGTTGCCTCGCTAAATTCTGTTCATAGTCTCCTGAAATGGGAAGGAAAACTCTCACTTAAGTACCACGGAATTTTTATCAGGTCTCAGGAGTTAATAGGACTTTTCTTAATGTTAGAAAATGATCATATAATTTGGTATGAATAGCAAACTCTTCTTCAAGGAGAAGTCTGCAGTAGCTGCTAGTAAATTGGAGGTCACAGCTGGATTACAGCAGGAGAGCAGCAGGAACAATGCTCGTCCCAGTCAGTTGTGTTAGATGCTTAATGGTCTCTGAACATTTCCCTTCACAAACCTATTGTAGAGCAATTTCTCATTGTGATGGAAAATAGAAGCAAAAAACCTGTTCTGTAATATTGCTACAAAATATGAGAGGAGTGAAAGGTTCCAGTATCAGCTCCTCTGCATCTATCTGCCTAAACACCTCATTAACAGTGGCATAGAACAGAAAATTATTGATGAATCACAAGTTACAGCATTTTTAAATGCTGTCAGAATAAAATTAATCAAATGAAAAGGCTCAAATGAGTAGTTTGTATCTTCCCATTTAAATATTTGCTTCCTGATTTTATGTCACTGTGATGAACTTTAGTGATGCAGTCCATATTCATAACCTTTATAATATAAGAGACCCAAATTACTACCTCCAATGCCTGTTGTACCCAGAGAACTATAGAATAAATTGGTGTGAGTTCAGGTAACATTCCAAAATAAGAACAGAGAAGAGAGCTGCACAGCCACATGGCTGAAGAAACATCACATGTTACAATAGAGAAAAGGCTAGACTAACTAAAAAAGATTCTGATCCCCTTCTCTTTCTTCCCTAGAGAAAACCCACACCTACATGTGCAAGAGAAAGGTTGACTAAAAGAGGACTCTAATAACCCAGATATTTCAGACAGGGACAACATATTGAAAACTAGCTGCTCACTTTTTGTTTATTGACGTTTCATATCAGTGATGCTACGTTTGGTAAGAAAGAAGTTACATCATAGCATAAGCACATTTGTGAAACAGGGACCAAATTCTCAAACCTGGACACACGTATAAACATCTTTGTCTTCAGAGACCTAGGCATGGAAAATATCATGTTCCCTAGTCCCAGGTCAGGCTCCTTACACCATTCTTGACTTTCTGACTTTTTCCCTACTTTCCCCTAGAAAAAAATTTTCTTATTTTAATTATATACCTTATTTTAATTCAATACCTTATTTTAATTCCATGCCTTATTTTAATTCCATGAGCAGAAAATAGAAAAGAGTTTATAAGTTTTGGTGTTAAAAAAAATGTAGAACTTGTCTATTTCACCAGAAATGTTTTTGGGGTTTTTTTCTTAAATGGAATGACTTTAAATAGAAAACAAAGAGGCAAAAAAAGTTTTATCTGTGAAGTCCTCATATCTCAAATATATACTTTTAGGGCTCTTTAGTCTCACCCTCATAAAGACAAAAAGAGCGTCTCTATTAAAGAAGGGTCAAGCTTAATGCCCTTGTTAAGGATGAATTGGTTCACAAACGTGTTTAAAGAGAAACTGTTGGTGGATAAAAGCTGTATATTAATCTTCAAAAGGCAATATATTCAGATTATTGAAGCAAAGGCAAACAGGTGATTTGACCATTTTGTATGACAATTGCTTGTACATGGAAGAGGTTTGTCAGTTTGGACATTCTAGGTCTTGCTGAAAAAGTCATAAAAAATTCAGGGGCAAAAAGTCAAGCTGGATAAATTTAACATTTAAATAACAGAAAAATTCCTGACAAGTCTTTGAGGAGCAATTAGGCACATGGAATAGTTTGTAGAGGGAGATAATGAACTCCTTGTAAGTTGAAGTCTTTAAAACAAAGATGTCAAATATCATCTCTGAAAACTGTACTTAAATATAGGGTGTATTTTTGCTTCTGCAAGATATTATCTGTCTGTGTATGACATGCATGGGAGCTAAGGGAAGAAAGTGGATCAGGAAGAGCTAGGTCATGATGTTTTATTCTGGCCACAGAGTTTGTGAGACTCTGAATGGTCCAGGTGCTGCTGCAAGGGCTGTGGGAGAGCATAATTGCCTACATGGCTTTGAGCATCCTCAGGGTACCTGCAGCAGGAAAATAGGACAATGTCTGTAATCCAGTACAAACACCAACCTCATTTTTAAGTCATGCTCCTTTCTCACTGTCTCACTGTTCATTTCAATTTTGTTTTCTTTGATGAACAGCCCATTTTCGATAAAACAACATAAGCCAATATCCACTAACAGAAACAGGCTGAGGGAACAAAAAAGTTTTACTTTAGCTCTGTTTAATTGAAATTGCTAATTTCTGAGGCTAAACTAATGTCATTTATGTCTGAACTCTTCAAGATCTGATTTAAAACAAATAACATCAAGTATCACTGTATTTTAGTTATTGTCTATGAGACTAATTAGTGGTTTATTATTGCAAGTAGTACTCAGCACAGTGAAGAAAGTAAACTAAGTGGAATTGAATTTTTACTGTAGTCTAAATCTCCTTAACACACTTATCAAATCTCTTGTCTTCAAAACCTCAAGTAATGCTCATGGAATAAATACTTGAGAATTCACAATAAATGAATCTTTCGTTCTCTAGAGGCTGAAAATAGCTTCAAAACTGAAGAAAATATATTTCACTTAGGAAATTTGCCTTGGTCCAACTTTGAGGATAACAAAGTTTATGTATCAACGGGAATGTACAACATTACCAGTAACACTAGGTATATTCAGACATTTACTTTCCAACTCAGTAATTCATTTTCCCAGACTACTATTAGGACCAGGAGTTTTCTTTTCTGGAGAGTGTGAGAAGTGTGCCACAAATCTCAATAAAGATTAACATTTGGTTTTATAGTTCTCTTGATTGAAATAAAATGTTCTTTCATCAGTGTTTGTATTGGAATGAGGATATATCTTGCAAACAGGAAGGTTTTGAAAATAAAGGCTGGTCAGGAAAGTGAAGATTAATATTCCTTGAATTAGTTGTTACCTGACATAAACATTTTGTGGCCTTGAATTGATCTCCTAGATTCACATTTGATTTGCCGGTTAACATAATCGTGCTTGCTTTGTGGCAATATTAACAGCAAAATTCATTTAACACTAAATGATGGTGATAGCATCATTTGCATAATCAATATATAAATATTCACTGAATGATCTTCCAACATTATTTTGATTACTATGAAATGCGTTTATTTGATTGGATCCTGTATAAATTGCCAAATTACATAAGAATATGTTTCTTCTGAAAGCTCAAAAATACAACACCAGAAACAATATCAAAAGAAAATACTATATCCCATGTCTTAAATTTATTACTCATAACATAAAATGCTAATATTTCCCTGAAGGTTCTCTGACCTATATCTCTCTTCTCTATTCCATAATTGTGTGTGAGGATGGATGTACGAAGTATCACAACAAGGTTTATCAAAGTTGCAGTAAGCGATCAGAACAATGTTTTTCAATGTTTTATGTCAAATCTTCCACCCATATGCTCTATCAAGTCTGGATAGACAAAGGGGAAGTATTTAGAGATTACTTCAGAATATATTTCCTGTCATAAAATGCAGATCAGCCCTGGTAACTTCCCTGTTGAAAAAAACCTCTGTGTTTAAAAAAAATAAAACAACCACCTGGATCAGTCGTTACCCTATTTCTACTGCTCTAACAGCAAATGTTCCAACTTTGGCTCTAGCTATCTCTTGTTCCATAATTCCAATTGGATTGTTCTATTGACTGATATCTTTATTTTAGTGCCTCAGTAAGGAAGCCTTTTTCTTAATTTTGGTTTTGCACACTGGAATCCAGTGCTCTATCTTGGAGGTGCTAAGTCATGAGTTTACATAATGAGACCAGTCAGGCACTTTATTTTTCAGTGTGAACTGGATAATAGAAAAACATGCAGCAAAAATATGCCTCTCATTACCTTTCTAAACTATTATCTTAGAACCAGTTTCTTGGAATCAGATGAAATTTTCCTTTTTAGTAGCTGACATTCCAGCCCTTAGTGCAAAGACATTCTTAAAAAACCCATGCCTTCCTCTCCATCCTGCATCACCCCAGTAAGAGCTGGAAGTCATATCCGGTGCTGGGCACCAGCTCTTCTGCAGGTAAACCCATACTGCAAGACGGATCATATAATGGGTTATGAAGAGTTACACTAGAAGTTTTCCTGTCAGTCTAAACAGGGTCTTCCTGGAGCAGGTCCCACAGGTCAAACAGTCAAATAGTGTACATGAGTGGCTCTTTTGACCTAGTTGTTATCCCCAAATGCTGTTTTATCCAGTATGGCAAATGCAGCCTGCTGATGCATTTTTAGGAGACCAGTGAGAAGTCACATTTTGCACTTACAATTATTTCTTCTCTGGTTGCAGCTTTTGTTCTAAAGATGTCACAGCTGTTTCTAGCATCCATCTGTCCCAAGATGCCTCCCTCTTTCATGGGTTCAGTGCAGAATGCAAGTATTGATACTACAGTTTCCAATTTTTCTGCTGGCACAGCTTCATTGTGCTCTTATCGAGGATGCAGTGTCAGCTCGAGACACTTGTTCATAGAAGGAGGAAGAGGAAGAACATGTAATTGGAGCTTCTTGTCCTAAGATATTTATTGTGAGAAACTAAAGAGGACCTGGTACATCTCTTAAATCATAAAGAAATCACAGTCTTAACTTCTGGGAGTTCCTGACAATGTAACTCCATATTGAACCAAAAGTAGCCATGGCAAAAGTTTCAGGTCTGGCTCATGTTTACCCCATCTGTTTCTCCAGGACAAGGGAGAGGGATTGAATTATCTCCTTAAATGCTGTTGTATCTGGCATGTTGATGTATTAAATTAGAATAGAGCTTTCCTTTTTTCTTTTTTTTTAAAAAAAGCTATGTGTTAGGAGTATGTTTTTATGCATGCATCTGCTCCTGATACTTCTGACACACAGTAAGGAGCCAGGAAAAAAACACACAGAGGTATCACTAACCTAAAAAACATTTTGCCTTGTGGCTTCTCAACAGGTTTAAGGAGAACTATTCCCAGAACTAATAGCTCTCTATAATATGATCTCTATGTCATAACATGTAACAGGGTGGTAATGATTCCACGAACTTCAGTAGAACCATGTATATAAACTGAAAAAACAACTCGTGTGTTTACACTAAAGGTTTTCTTGTTTGTGCTGTTTTTTGTCTGTTGTTAAAAATATCCCTTATGTATAGTCTTGTCCCTTCCTGACCTTTCTTTAATGGCCTTTTGAGAAGGCACTGTTCTTACTAATGCAATCACTGTTTATGATGCATTTGTAGGCCATAGAGTAAATTAGCCCAAAGTGTGTATTTCTGACATCCTAGGCAGAAATCTGCACCCAGTACTCCAGTCAATGGTGCTTTCTTGTATAGATTTATCTGAGATTTAAAAACATTAACTGAATATTTGTATCGTTATCATGCTGAAACAACTGCATTTTCCAGGCATCTGGCATGTCAACAAGATTACCCAAGGAAGAACGTCATTGAAAGTATCTTGAAAACCACAGCTATGAAAAGATATTGGTAGACTCAGATGGAGTAGCCTGATGGATCCACTTTCTTCTCACCTTCCTCTGTAGCTCTTTCCCAAGAGGGCTTCTCAGAAGAATAGAGGAATATCTATTTGGTAACATGACAAAATTACCTTCAACACTGTGTACAGAAAACAGGCTGGTTGCTATAAGCAGACTGAACCAGCACAGCACAAAGCCTGCTCAAAACACTCAGCTGCAGTGTTCAACATGGTAATGATTCAGGCCACCAGGGAAGACAGAGTGCAAGGATCAAACATCAAAACAATATTAGTTAAAAAGCATGTATACTAAGGTCATGGCTGGCAGAACATGATATTTTTTCATACATCTCAGGAAAGTATAGGAATACTCTCTATATATGCCTTCTGTAGAACATTCACTTTTTAGATGCAAAGTAATCTGTGACCATGAATAATTATGAATTATACTTAGTTAATGCTGATCCTGTTCTCTCCAAGGTCTTTTTCTTTTCCTACCATGTGCGGATGGCCTAGAAATTGAACCAAATAAAAGATGTGAGCAGAAACAAAAGACCTCAGTCAGCTGCCAGATTTGCTCAGTGCGGTCCTAGAAAGGAGGAAATTGCCACTGCACAGTTGGTGTCAGTACTTTCATTCAGTAATAGAAAAAGAGTTTCTAGCAGTGTTTCTACATCCAGGGCAACTTAACAAACATGAGAATGTATTTGGCCACCCCACAGTCCGTATCGCTAAATATTCTGTAGATAGTAAATCCTCTGGAAAGGTTACAGGAATGGGACCAGAAGCTATTGATGTTTACCAACATTCAGTCAAATGGCAATCTTTTACAGTACTAGGGTTGCCATTTTTTGTTGGGCTGAGGAGCAAGCTTGACCCTGAGCGATAAGTGTCCATGACACTTAACTATGAGTATGCCCTGAGTGGTTTTGTCTCAGGTTAACTCTACCTTTGTGACAATGCTCATTCATTGTTAAAGGACTATATTGTGCCAAAGACTGTTCCCACTGACAAAATGAAGAAGACTGCATGACATCTGACTCCACTTTTCTGCAGCTTTCCCCTACCATTAGTCCGGCACACATAGTAGCTGCCCTCGTACTGCACTGCAGGGAATGCACTAAACCCCATAAATTTCATGAAGTAAAATCATCCCTAGAAGGCCTGCTATTCTATTTACCCATTAGTCAATTACAGCCACCCTCCAACACAAAACTTTTAAGATATTTTGGAACTACAGAAAGTACCAAAGAAATATGGGACCAAGTACGGCACAGCTTGCACAAAGGCCGCTGGAAGTGACTGACCTCAGTATTCTGGCCCTGTTTTATTGAGCATTATGGGAATGCCTTTTCATCTTCAGTGAATTTGTCCGCTTAGGTTTCGAATCCATGTAAGCTTTTACCATCTCTGACCATGTTAGAGCAAGGAGTTCGGAATTTTGTCTGTAGAAAACCACTTCCCTTTGTTTAATACATGCACTTTCTATGTCTGTTCAGGTGCCTTCTGCAATAAAAATTAAGAAACAAAAGAAAATCACAGAGATATGACACCTCCAATGACTTCTTACTACTAGGCAGAATGATAAGAAGGACCAGAATATCCAGAATGCTGCAGAGAGCTGCAGGGCTCTCCAGACTCTAATTGGCTACCACCTTTTGAGCACTTGCACATTCGTACTGCTGAGGACACAGCTGATCAAGACACTGAGGGTGGAGTCCTAGTGATTAGCCAGTTCTGCCATGGTTCTGACACAACTAAGGAATTCTTTTACAGACTATTTAAGAAGGCTTTGCAAGTTGGCTTTAGGGAGTTAAAGAGCTATTGAGTATTCAGTTAGTGGGAATAAGCGTTTGTTTTGGCTAAAAAGTTGCTGTGTAAATAAGCTCTATCTTTGGAAGTGTATGCTATTACATATATGTATACATATATACATAGATAGATATACACACACATGTCCACAAAGTTATGTTTTTGCTGGCAAACCTGAAGGATTATTTCTCAGAGGACGGAAAAACACTTTTTTGCTATGAAGGTGGCTGAGCACTGAAATAGGTTGCCCAGAAAGATTTTTGAATCTCAATCCTTGAACATACTTGAAAGCTGTCTGCACATGGTCCTGAGCAACATGCTCTAGGAAATCCTGCTTGAGCAAGGAAGCTTCCAGGCTGCATCATTCTGTGATTCTGTTAAAAGGCTAAAGAAACCTCCATGAAATTAAAAAAAAAATTAACAAAGGAATACTTGTAAACATAATTGACCTACTGAATCCCTAAGATTTAAAAGAAAACAAGTGTCAATTACAGTGAATGAGTATCACCTTTGTCTCTTAAATTGGTCTAGGTTAAGGGTCATTGAAGGAAAGCTGGTCCAGTCATGCAGAAGTTGCTTAGGTTGTGAAGTAATTTGCCAAGTTGAAAGCGGAACCTCAGCCTGCCTTTATCAGTCGTACAGAACACAACAAAAAGCGAGAGTCCTGCTGCACCAGTGACATTAGAAGGGCTTCCTGGAGGTTTGTCATTGCTATGAAATAGTCTTATGTATACAAAAACATGGTTAACAACAAAGATCATATGTGCCAAAAATGTAGAAAACAAACAAATAACCGCTCCCAACCAATCTCAAAACTCCCCCAAAAAGTGAAACAATTTGATCCTTCAGTCTCTCCCCTAGAAAACCTAGAAAACTTGTTTTCAGTTAAATGCATGCCGTATGACAACTCTTTCTTCTGGTAACAAAGGATCTTATTTACAGTGTTGTTAATTCAGATCACTATACTTTCTAAAGATCTACATTCTGAGATAAAATCATAACTGAACATAAAATCCCTCAGGTTTTCCAGTATATGATAACCTATACATACATAATGGTGTAAATTCATTAGGATGTGTAACACCAGCTCTTCCACTTGACCATACTGCGGAGAGAGCACAAATGATCGTGACTGTCCTGCCAACAGCACCCACGTTATTCCAGAGTGCTCCTCCTGCAGCCTGGGGTGTTACTCACTATTAATGTCTGTTAGACTGTGGACAGGATCTTGTTCACAGATTTGCCTTCTTGATACTTGTAAGATCTCAATTAGCAGATATATAAAAACATCAGATTAATGACATTAGAAGAACTATGATACCTTGGATATAATTTGCAATTGATTTTGATAACCTGAATACAGTAGTATAAAAATAGTTGCTATAGCAAACAGTTGGACATGTTAGTTAGCATGCAGTGTGAATAGAAGTTTCTACTGCCATGGAAACATAACTGTCATTTTACGCTGATGACAAAAGACTGAGTTATGGGTGAATTAGTTTTTTTTTCCTTCCTTTCAGCATTTAGTGTTTATTTAATTACATTTAATAAATGAATGCAAATCTTAATCTCAGGGAGTTGAAGAGTTTCTTACCAAATTTAGTATTTAAGTTCCAGCAGTGTTTTACACGTGCTTCAGATCCAGGCCTCCTCTCCTTCTTTGTGCTCCCTACCTAGTCTCAGTCTCTCCCTAGTTCTTCCATGGATCTTTCTTACTGCTTCAAGACAACAGCCCTTAGTTCTCCCTGTACAGTCTGCATCTTTCTCCTACATGTGCCTCTTGTATTTTCTTCCTAATAGGCTCAGGCTTTCCACC
Organism: Neopelma chrysocephalum; assembly: GCF_003984885.1. Lineage (NCBI taxonomy): Eukaryota > Metazoa > Chordata > Aves > Passeriformes > Pipridae > Neopelma > Neopelma chrysocephalum. Next base: position 450,872 of record NW_020925013.1, read on the forward strand.
TCCTTCTCTTTGCCTGCACCCAATAATGAGGTCAAAGGAAACAGTAGAATAGAGTGTCCCTTTTTCTGATGTGGTTCCTGCATCAGTAGTGTCTACTGCCCATAGGGTCCTACAGTTACAATCTGGAGAATTGTCTCAGACATTTCTGGGTGGTCCATATGCAGGTATAGCACCTAGGACATTTTCACCATAACAACAGAAGACACATGCTTAGTATAAATGCTACAAAGTTGCCAGATTTAAAGTAGGAAACATCAGACATTTCCAAAATTTGCAGAAATTTCTTATATGGGGAAGACAATATCTTTTCTCTGTTTTTGTTCTCAGAGACTAAACTGTTCTGGGTGAAACACTTGTCATATTCTGGACTGGTTCTTATCTTTAGAATTGAAAATTTCAAATCCAGTGGCCTAAATTTAATAAAGTTACAACTTTCAAAATAAAGTATTCTAATAGCAAGTGCCAGGTCATCCTAAGCACTGCTGAAATATCAGCTACAGATCATACTTATAAAAATGGAAATGTCTTACTTAGAAGGAGTTGTGTAATGCTTTGTATTGCCCCAGAAATCTGTCATTAAGGTTTAGTCTCTGATGTTGATTATGTAGGGATAAGCTATACTAACAACATGATTCACATTCCAATGCTGTTCCTCCATCTTTTACATGGACTAGGATTACAAAAGACCAGTACACTGAGAAAGAATCCACTTCTGGCTGGAATTTTTTGGAGAGAGACATCAGCAGGGAGACCACAGTGCCTTCCTGATCAGGATCAGCTGCCTCCTTGCCTGAATTCTCACTTAATCCCACTGTTATTAATAGTCACTTCAATGTGTTTTGTTCAGTGTAATTTTTTATTTAAAACAGAAATACATATTTAAAAGGCATAAAGAGAGAATTTTCCTGTCAATGGAGTCACAGATCTCACACAGCACAATTTCTGACATCGGTGGGTTTCTTTGTTGTTGTTGCTTTGGGTTTGTTTTTTCTTTTTTTTTTCTATTTCAAAGCATTATGGCATGTGAACTGTCAGTAGAGCTGTTAGAGGAAGAGAGGACCAGAAAGCAGTTGGAACTTGACCAAAGAAGGCAAATGTTCAAAACAGAAATCATCTCTATAAATCCATTTTATGTTTTGGTGCATTTCAGAAAGGAGTAGATTTCCTTTCTAGAATCTATGTTTTTTCAGAGAATTTTAAATAGTGAAGAAACACATGATTCCAACTGCTTTTCATTTGCTTTAGTAATATCAAATATTAATGAGAAGAAATTTTATATTCTTTGGATCATTTGCAGCAGTGGTATCATACAGTTCATTGTATCTTGGTATCATTAATTGTATACTGCAAAGAGATCTTCAGTGTCTCTGTTAACAACATCATAGATTAGCATCACAGCCATAGCGATTTCTAAAACAAATTCTATCCGGAGCGTACGAAGAATATAACTCTACTTACAATGGATATGTGAACAGTCAAGCACGTGGACTAAACTAGTTAGAGGAATGATACACAAAGTTAAACCAAAAGCATTAATTTACTAAACTTTTCCCCATTTTTTCAATCAAATCAAGACACAATTATGAAGTTATTAAAAGAAATGTCTTCTAATTTAAGGGGTGATGTTATTCCCACAGCTTTTTAAAGTATTTTAATATCTTCCAGTATTAATTGTACCTGTATATACTCTCACGTCTAGTATTAATGCTTGCAAATTATCTTATCACATTGCATACTTATATTTCCCTAGCACAACAATAGACATTAAAGAAAACAAAGGCAATATTTCAAATGTAGTTCAACCCTAGAGTTTCCCCAAGAGAACAATTCACTTTAAAGCTAGATCAAAACGGACACATTTCCAGTGAGAAGAACATATTTTCTATGTTCTGCATTGAGACATTATTTGCAGATTCAAAGGCTGCTTTAATCATTCCATTCTTCAAACTGTTGCATATGAACAACACACACATCTGAGAGATCACTCCATGGACATTTCCTCCAGAAATCAAGCTTGGTTAAGCCTTTCTCATCCCTTTCTTTCTGAATTTACTTATTTCCACTATCAAGACGCTATTGACTTCATTTATCAGAATGACAAGGCTAATCAAGGAATTCATTCAATCAATGAAATTATTATTTTCGAAATATGAAATTAAAAAGACAAAATGTTCTTTGGAGGGCTTAGTTTTATCCATATTCTTTCACAGAGTGAATATTGGACAAAGGTGAAAGAGGAAGGACAGAAGCCTCATAAAATAGTTTTGCCACAGGAGAAACTGTCAGGTTGAATCACAGCCACAGTGAGACTCTGCCAATCCGCAGGGGATGATCCTCTCTTGTCTCCATCCTGCACATTGCAGGGGTGTGCAGTTGTGCCCAAGCTTGCTCCACGTAATATTCTCAGCAGGGTAAATTTATTTCAAACTACTTTGAGTAGGCTGCTACCACCTTCCCATCTAGTTCAGCGGGAGCCTTGTGATGTAGGTGTAATCTGTGCACTGGAGCACTACATGGCAACTCATAGTTCAGTTAAAGTGCAATCATGTTAGTTAAGATATGACTCTCATAATTACGTAATTGTAAGTAATGCTTGCCATTGACCTATGGTGCAAAAAATCTCACAGTGAAATTCTGATGTCAGTGATGTCACTGTCAAAGTTCTCTCTATCTTTCATGTGGTAATAATTTTATCCTTTGCAGCTACTAATTGCATGTTTTGTTACTATGATTTGTATCATATCCTTTTTAATGTATTAAGTTAACAGGGGAAATTACCTATCAGCACTGTACAAACAGATTATCCAGTTACAATACAAACACTTTCAGTGTACTTAATGCACCTTCACAAGCACTTTTTACTTGAGTGGTTCTTTTGAAAGCAGCATTAATCAGTCTAAGGATGCCTCAGCTTTGTTTCTGGGTGTCAAATTCAAAGCTGAAAATCATTTCATTAGAGAAGGGAACTACTATTTTCACTCGGTTGAAAACAAACCTTGATGAAACGTGCATTCAGGTCATTCAGAACTTCAGGTCTCCAAAAACAAATTTATCACTTAGGTTCATATCTGACTCATTGGAAAAGGTGCCTAATGAACATTTAAAAAACTTCAGAGTCACATTCTCTTTTGAATGCTCCAGCAAGATAAGAGTAAGTGAAATTAAATGGATAGTAAATCCACTGCAAGTTAAAAAATGGATTTGAGAGCAGTTCAGGATGGTGAATTAGAAAATGGGATTTTATTACAGAATGATACTTGTAGATCAAAGTTCCAACATAAGAGACATCATCTGACATGATGACAGGTGGGTTTGGTGATATCCACAGGCTGCTTCTCTGTATAGCAGAGAAGCCTAGGTACAATTACAACATTATTATAATGGAGACTGAAAAAATTTAAGCAAATGCTGTGTTCCTGGTCATTTTGAGGAGACTAGCCTTTCACTCTAAACAGCTGCTTTCAGCTAAGGTCAAAAATGTCATACATGAAATGCACTTGGAAGGGTATCTAATCCTATGTCACTGATATGACAGTGGGAAACCTTTCTGAAAAAAAAGTATGTTAATACAGTTGCAGCTAGGAGCTCACTGTTAGCAATTATGTGGAATAAGACTAACCAAAATCTAAACCACCCTTTCGTTGCTGGGAGTTATTGAGTAGTACGATGCTCCTTCTGTTCACAATGCTTTTTAAAATGTCATGTTTTAGGAATCCAAGCACTTTATGTCACTTGACTAAACATTTTCATGCACAGGTTATGAAATTGGCTTCTTAGGTCAACATCAAAATGATTTAGTCAATGTAACAGTGTGTTACATAACCCAAAAAAATTAATGGTTGCCCTGGTGAGTACTAAAGCTAAAAATCTAGCAACAAACTTGCCTACATTATAGGCCCAAATTGTCAGGTGGAAATATCAGGCTTAGCTGAGAGAAATCTGAGAGTCAGATTTACTATCGTGCCACAAGGTGCTATACTAGAAAACCTAGCCCAGGTAGCAAACTACAGAGGAATACGTTCTAGCTAGTATAAGCCAAGACTGGACTTGCATCCAAGAAGGATGAGCATAATGCAAGTTTGCAGTAAGAGAGCTTATGCAGTAAGACATTATTCTACTACCACTGTAGAGAAGAATACAGATATGGATACTGTGACTCTAATTAGGCGCTATCAATTACTTAATTCACTTGCTAACATTTTAATGATGAAAGTTCACTGTTCAAATTCAAGAAGGTAACTGTAGTATTTTGTCATCTCTCCTGTACTTTGTGCATGATTTTTCTCAGGCTGTAAATTTTGCAGGCCAAGAACTGTTTTTCTGTAAGTGAAAATATTTTCATACCTACCAAAACTCAAGGTATTAAACATCAGCAGTAATCGTATCACATCATCACGTGCAAGCACAACATAACAACTGTTTACAGAGTCAGGGAAAGTCCTCCAGCACCTTTAATTAGAAGTTACGGTGCAATATTTTTGCAAATACTCAGCTTAATCCAGACACTTCCAAAATCCCAAACCCCTATTGCTGAAGTGCCCTGCATTTTCTAATTATTATGTTGTGCTTGCACGTGATGATGTGATAGGATTACTGCCGATGCTGAGCTTTTTCTTTGGAGATCACAGAAGTTTCATAGCAATTCCAAAATGGGTAAACATGCTCAGTATCACTTCTCAGCTTCATACTCAGTTTCATTTGTAAAAGAAGAGCTGTTATTCTTCCCCAGTAAATGTCTTTTGTGCTCCTGCTTATCTCAGTTTACCATATTCCCGGTGGAACAGCTGAAAAATAATATAAGAAATATTTGAGGTCTTAGTATATGAAAACAAAGTAGCAGTAGACTGAATAAATGTACATTTTTATAGGGCTAACATGGAACAGGAAGATTACAGTGAGCTATTAGCAATACTGGAAACTGCCTAAGTAGTTCAAGAATTTTACCCACTGATAATTGATAAGAGTATTCCTCTTGCTTGAATTTCTATAGGCATCTCTTCTTAATTACTATGTAATCTGAGAGCTACAAATTCTCTTCTGTTTTTCACCTTTAGTCAAACATATATTTAGGATTTTGAGTTTAAACAAAACATAACTCAGATTCAGTTGGGATGAACTCTGTGCTGTGAAGACAGTTAAACCACTATAGTGCAAGCTTTTTATTTATTTGATGTAATATCAAAGTTATCCTCTAATTTACCAAACTTCCTGAGCTATTGTTTATAGGACAGCCTTGTAACACAGCTTCAGTGAAAGAGCAGCTGTCTTTCATTGTGATCTCATCCTCTATTTTCATACAACAAAAAACCCGGATCTTTTCAGATTCTTCTATTCTTCCTTATGTTACAGTTGGATAAAAACTTTAGCCTGGAAAATTAAGGGTTTTTTTTTTCGCTTTGAACAAAGGCTATATCGTACAAACATTTTCAGGTGCTCAGTATGCATTGCCATTCACATTTCTGACTGTAGATTTTTCGGAAAGGTGAGTTTTCATTTTGGTACATAAAAAAACCCCAAAATTATGTGAACATGCTGATGTACTTTGAAAGTCCACTGTTGTTGTGGAAATGTATTCATTTTCTTTAGTCTATTTTGTGCTACAATACCTAGACCATATATGTGCTTTTCAGATCCATCCTACATCTGCTTCTTTTTATCACCTTGAATAAGTGCTATGTCTACTGCCTGCCACAGTCTCTATGAAACCATCACCATAGGACAAAACCTTTAGAGCAATGCTCCTTTGATTGGAGGGTGTTCAGAGACTTTAAAGGAGGCACCTCTTCAGATGTAGAAATGTCTGTCAAACCTTTTATTCGGCTACCTATTTTGTAGCATCTCAATTTCTTCTGCCTGAGTCTATCAAGTGTAAAGTCCTATGTGGAGTCAGCATCTGCTTGTCAAACATTTCAGCTTCTATATAACATAAAGACAGGCAGTAGAATTGTTATATATTGTTGCTCCATTTTTTTGTTTGCCTTTTGATGAAATTTTTGGCATTTGTGAGAGGATAGCAAATGATATGAATGGCATTCTGTTTATGGTGGGAAGTCTTTATCAAGTAGGAAGACTTTGTATCATTTCCTAGCTATGATCAGAATTTAATTTCAATCTCTTCCGATTTATTTGCTCCACACTCAGATCCCTTCAAAACAGAATAGTGAGTGCCTGGAAAATGTCTCATGTCAGTGGAGAGAAATTGGTGGCAGTGAAGGTCAGTTAAAAATACTTAAATCTAAAGGTCAAAATTAGACAGTAGGATTATCTCCATAAGTATTCCTTACATAAGTTTTTGACTAATCTGGCTGATCAGAGGTGCTTTGAGAATGTTCCATAGTAAAAGTTGTAATTTTCCAAGTAAAATAATGTTTCCACTGTTTTAATGGTCAACTTTTCTTACAGAAGTCCAGTAATTCCTGTAGAAAGATATGCCATAAGTGGTAAATATGGTTTAAATTATGGATCTCAAGTCTTTGTGCAGAAAGGCAAGGTGGAATGCTGGTATGTAAAAGGATCAGAGAGGAATCACATTGTGCCCATGCTGAGCCTTCTGCATTCCCACTCTGAAATGGGCTGTGCACCGGTAGGTCCAGTTTGCAGGTGCTTTTTGTGATTTGAAGAGAATACCAACAATTTTAAAATTCTGTCTGGAAAATTTGCTGGATATATTTAAAATCAGGGGAGAAGTGGAAGAAATTGCTGGCTGACACGAGTCTTGGTGGGCTGCAGACCATTGCTCTGGAGTCAGGACCAGAGTCATGCAGGACATATGAAGTTCCCCTCGGTAGATGATGTTCTTCTGGAGAGCAAAAAATGCACTTTCCTGGAAATTTCTTAAATGAGCAAGTGAAAGTACACTGGAAATTGCTTTAAGATGAAAGACTTTGAATTTTGAACAGCAAATCCCTTAATAAAAAAAAAAAATCCTATTAAGAGCTCTGAGCCTTTCAATAAATTCTCATTCACAGCAATGTTGTTGCATCTTATGAGACAATGGTAGAACATAAAGGCAAAAATAAAACAAAACAAACAGCAAAAAGCCCCCAAAAAAAACAACATGGCAGGAAAGAAGGGAGCTGAAGCCTAGCTCTGCTTTTTAAGTAATGCGTGATTGTAGAGATAATTATTTGAATGCTTTCAGTGTTTGGTTGACCAAAACTGGCTTAGAAAACAGGATTTTAGGACTTACTCCTAGATGCATTCCTATTCCAAGGCAAATAGATAAAACATTACTGTTAGAAGCTTCCCAATATGCCAATAATAAAGAAACCACTACAAAAGGAATGAACAGTAATTGACTACATTGAGAAAGCCACAAACACATTATGTACTCTTTCAGGAGAGACTGTTTGTTTAGACACAAGTCCTTGCAATTTACATTCATTACAAACATACCTCATGGACAATGGGGAGATAATCAAATCTGTTTTAGATAACAGAACTTAATACAAAGGCATTAACATGATTGTTAAATTTGCAGTTCCATATACTTAAGACATAAATTATATATAGCTTAAGTCATAAATTAATTTGTGTAACAGTTAAAAGTTCACATTATGCACATAAGGAAAACAAGGAAAAATTGTGCAAAAAAACTTCCCATGCAGATTGAATTACATTTGCTGGCTTTTCTGGAAGTCAGTTTTCTAATGTCAAATCTCTTTTTACCGAAGTAGCTAACGTTAAAAAAATAACAGTGCTTCCTTCCCTTGCTCCCCTAAAACCAGCCCAAATTGCTTTTCCAGCAGTCATATGTTTATTGTATAATTTTTTATAAAATGAATATAAAAGCAATTAATATGATTAAGCAGAGCAGACATTATTAGAATCCTCCACTTCTGATTAACTTGCTGTACTTCATGGCACAACAGTTGTGTTATCTCTCTACTTTTACTTTAATATAAATCTGTTTGTGGTTGTTTTTTAAGACTGAATATATTTCTTAAAATTGTTTGAAATCATTCTCTTCAGAAAGTAATTCTTACTCTGTGGATCATATGTGACTGATTCTATCTCTTACTTCAACAAACCTCCATTTTCCTCAGTTTAGAAATGAATGGGTAGTCGACATAACACAAAAAGCTATCTGTAACAACATTCACAAAAAAAATGAGAGCAATAGCTCTACTTTTGAAAGGACACAAATTTCAAATGGATAGTTACAAAATATTCTACCTAGTTGTAATATTTACAAAAAGCATCACAGATATGTGTATCCATCAGTAGTCTGTAGGCACTGTAGGGTTAACAATTTTTTGTGTTGATCAACAACACAGGAACAAGGTACTTTGAACCTTTTGGTCCCATCTGTATTAAAGATGTAGAAATATTTGGGCATTTGTAGACAGAGCAGAGAATCACATTGTTCCTTTTAAAGATGATGGGAGCTGAAAAAATTTAGCTTCTCACATGGCATGTGCAGTGCCACCCCACACCAAAAGAAAACCTCATTCACTTTGAAAACATTGCTAATTCATAAATACTAAGAACCTGACATGAAGATGAATCTTTATTTCAGAGCTCCAATGGTGAATTTTAAAATCTCCTGAAAGGTCATTCTGGATCAGTGCTTCCATAAACTATAACTCGTTTTATCTGCAGCCATTAGCAGAATACATCAGACTGATAGCCACTCTTGTGCAGAAAAATGGACCTGAAAATCACAAATTAATGTAATTTTTCAATTTTCTTTCTATTTTCTCCTTCCATTTCTTTGTTATGACAGTAGAGAAAGCAGACTATCTTACTATATTCTATCACCCCATCTTCTGGTTCTGAAATGAAAAAGCAGAGTTCAGAAAAATAGAAGGTAATAATTCCATGCAAATGAACTGCACTATTTCAGAACCCCTTGTAATGGATTGAGAGCCCCAAAATCCAATTCTCGAGTCCAAACCTCCCTCCCTCATCTCAACCCAGTGTGAGATGGGTTTTCCAGACACCACACAAGACTCAAAATGGGGGGAAGGGATTATATTACAATGACGTTGTAAATATTATAATATAAAGTAAATATTATAATACATTACACACACAATCTCAACTATCTCTACCATGATAAAGCAGTATTTACAGTGGATCAAATCTCTTCTTCCTCCAAATAAAAGTCCAGGAGGGAAGAAGGAAGAGATCCTTTCCACTCTCAGCGCAGCCGTCTCTCCAGGGTAGCAGTCCCTCTTCTTCCATGCAGCAGGGGGATCTCCAAGCCCCTCTCGGCCCTTCGACTCCAGACGAGGGTCTTTTTCTTCCATAGGCTGTGTTCACCGGGACAAAGGTCACTTCACCACGTCATATCAACGAAGTACAGGAGCCTTCGTGACGGACCCTATCTTCAGGGGATTCAAACCCCCTTGCAGAGCTCTCATGCTCTGTTTCAAAGCAGCGGGGGGGGCGAAGCCCTCCTCCGCATTCTTCTGGCTGTCCTGGTCCAGCTCCGGGAAGCCTTGAGCTTCTCAGCTCCTTTCTGCTGCATTTTAGGACTTCAATCCAATAGGAGTCCATCTCCTCCACTTAGGAGGGATCTCAAAAGGAGTTTGGGTTTTTGGTTTTCAGTTCTTACCCACAACTCTGTCCATAGAGATTAGTTCTGCTCTCTCTCGCTCCATCAGAGATCTCTGTGTCTTCCTGCTCGGCTGCATGTTTGTTTTGCTGGTTCTCCCTTATCTCTTCTGGCTCTCTGCCATAGCCTTTGTTCACTGCTGTTCTGCCGCTGCTGCTCCTGCTGTCCACAGTGGAGGGAAAAAAACCTCCCAGCTTCTCAGCTACAGATACTTGGTCCAGTCTAACACTGTTCCAAGTCCCTGTAGCCCCCCAGCTGGGGGCTGGGGGGGGGGGGCAGAGCCCCCAAGGGGCTCCTGCCCCTTCTCCTCATGGCCTCAGAACATGGCCACCTCTCCTCCAACCACTACAACCATTTCCAGTCTGGGTGATATGTTTATATTTTGCAGGAGCGCTCATTGGCTCAACCCCAGGGGTAACCACCCCCTGGGGGGTTACCATTTATAGCTCTAGGGGGAAAACTGTTTTTTCTCAACCACACCCCTATAAGATACTGTTTTGTTTCATCATTGACTAAGGTTCATACCTGATTCTAAGATCTCTCTAAGATGTTTAATTCTCCTGCTATATTGTGCTGACTACAGACAAGCAATTGAAGCAGAAAAGGCGTATCTTGATTTATCCTTTTTATGTATTCCTTTGAATTTATGCTAATGTGTCAGAGTATTGCCCCCAAGGGAGAATCATTGTGATATTCTCAGAGATAGCTGGATACTTTATTCGGATTTGTATCTTTCATGAGTAATCTTCACTTTAATGAGTGTAATTATTTACAAACAGTTTATCATCTCAGAAATCAATGAAGGAACTTACAAAAGAAGATAAAGCAATTTCTGGCTGCCCATTGCCATAATATATTTTTACTTTATTAAAGAAAATAAAAATTTTCAGTTAAGGACAGCATGACCTTGTAATATATAAAGGAATAAACATTTTATGAAACTGAACTGAAGAGCTCTTTAGTCTGTGAAACTGAATTGAACAGATTAGTAAATGGTGTATAATTCAGATATACGAAAAATAAAAAAAAGATGTAGTTTTCAAAATTATTAAAGGTTGTTTGTGTTCCTAGAACTCTCCCTGGAACAACAAGAGGTCTCTTAAGGTGATAGTTCATTTTATTCTCATCTCTTAGCAGTTGCATTAGGTGGGCAACATTATCATCCCTGCTCCTTAGTTCTTTCATTCCCAAAATCTCAGAAGAAAGACCTGTGCTTTTCAGATTTTACTGAACTGACTTTCCTGCTGAAGTTTGGAAGGATTTGTGAGGTTAAGAAAGAAAATGGGATTATGTCTTAGTGGCTGGACATACGGATGGCGGAGACTATTGCAGCAGTACTGAGACCTCAGTGTACTTCCTGGTCATCAAGCTGGGCCAGCTGTCTGCCAGAGTGAGGGGGACATTATTGTGTTCAAACATGTCTCTGAGAGATGAAATAGGTTGTTTAAAATGTAAGTTTTCATAAATTTCTACATGGATGTCTTTGTATCATTTTTTTTCGTGGATACTCAAAATTCTTAAAACCATTTTAATTTTCTTAACAAGGTTGATAATCCTAATTTCTCATGCATATGCTGAATGGATACTGCCTTTCCTGCAGTGTAATGGAGACATTAGGAGAGAATAGTGACCCTATGATTAATCTCATCTAATACATTCAATTTTTAATAGAGGTACTGGATCCAGCTGATCAGCCAAGTCAATTCATATAAGCAACGTTTGAATCAAATGCAGTAAGAAAACACAGACAGTGGTCAGAAAAGTGTATTACTAAGCTGTAATACACGTTCATAATATCAGTTCTTTGTGAGCTCTTAGTTTTGAATGCGCAGTTATCAGCTTCAAGCCTGCAGTTCACTCTTCTTTGTGCCTTTAATAAGTACTTCAAAACACTTCAGCACAAAGACAAATTTTTCTTCACTTGCGGAAAACACAGGATTTTGAACAACCTCTACCTTAAACTGTGTTCTCAGTAGTGCTTTCAATTACGCTTCACTTGAGACTGCCATGGAGCTGTTGTGCACAGCGAACAGGTTATGCAAGAGCACCCCCTGGATAAAGAAAAAGTTAAATAATTTCCTCCTTGTCATTCTTACAGGTTATTTTGCCAGATTCATTGTATTACTTTGAATTGGCTTGTTTCACAGAATTGTTCTGTTTTTCCTGAGAACTGAGTTAGAGTGTGTGTACGTGTTTTGAGAGGCAGGCAGGAAAGGAGAAAAGGTGCTTTGCTATTCATGTTCATCACACACAGAGACATGATAGACATTGTACAGAGTTTAACAGAAAATAGTCTGGGTGTGGTGCTAAACATAGAGACCAAAGCGGATGAACCTACTCCCACATGGGGAAGTTTCCCAGTCTTACTTCTTTTCTCAAATACTGATGTCTTTGAAGGTCTATAGCTGCTGTAATTGGCTACATTTACAATAGCATGTTAAATACGCCAGGGAATAATCATTGTTTAGTTGTTTGCATGCACTGTAGCCCAGTTTTGACTCACACCAGCTAGAGTCCTCACAGACACCCAGGCAGGGTTAGCAAGGACAACAGACAATTTCCACTAAGTTACATGGACACAGCTGCTCCTTTAAGGAAAGAAAATTCAATTGTATTATCACAAGCTGAGCAATGCCTCTTGCTCTCCAGTTGGAGAAAGACTTCTGAGGTATTTTACTTCATTATTGGCATTTTATGGAATAAAATAACATAGCCCCTGGGTAAAGTATTAACTTGCCACCTAAGAGATCTGGGTTCCTAACTGTGCTGTATGAAGAACTGATAGGTTCTCCAAGGTGTTTGTGATTACTCATTTCCAACAAAACTGAGTATTTAGTTACATTTGCAGACCTCTAGGTATCCATCCATGGAAAGCAAAGTGAGGACTATAGTGGTTTTGTATGCCAATGAGTAGAAACATTAAAAAGTGCAATGTATGAAATCCTGTGGTCATGGAGACCATAATACTTCAAAAGATAGAAGTGGTGTGCAGTGAGAAGATTATTTGTTCTTTAAAATTCTTTCCCATCTCCTCATGTCTTAACCTGATTATCTGCCTATTCCTTTGAGAATTTGTAAGACACAGACTTGTGAGGATGCAAAACGTGTGCAGTGCAGCACGAAATGCATAGAACACTAATCTTGTTTAAGTATCTTGTCAGGTATTTAGAAGTTTTATTGATTGCATTTACTGAAATTTCAGAAGGAGCTGTGTGAAAAATATACAGTTTCAGAGGAGAAGAGAAGAAAATGATGGTTTATATTTTTTAACACTTTTGGTTATAACATGCCTTAATTCAAATAAGAAGGTGAGGACTTGCTCCCTAGCATGTGTGTTAAACTCTGGAAAGTAAATAGCTTAAACTAAGCTCCCCTGGAGTACAGTTTACTTCATCATCTTTGTGCATCAGTGCCTACGGCAGCTCAGCACTAGATAGACATTAACTATTAAATACCTGTTCATCTTGCGTCCAGGCTACTTAGCATAACCTTAGAGATATTTTCTCATTTCTCAGATATGAGGGATATGACCACACTCACAATGTTTAAATCCTCGTACAGTATGTGTCCTTGATATCTCAGCAAAGTCACAACAGAAAATGTATTTGTCTTGTAAGGCTTATGTGGAGTCACTATATACCAACACACACTCCTTATTTTGGAATGGTGTATGATTAAAACAGAATAATGCAAAAATGTACTGAAAATAAAATACAATTTAAAATAACAATTGTCTGTTGAAAACTGAGATTTGTATTTGAAAGTAATTATCCAGTAAGCATGTCTCTGTAGGGTCATAAGGAAGATGGACGTAGTAGGAGTTTAAGACTTTACAGCCGTTGCTCCTAAGTGAAGACTGACACTGAATTACGCATTACTGGAAATGTAGCAGTTGTGATTACCAGGTGCTTTTCTAGAGTCTCTAGTAGAGTTTGTTGTCATTATGTTCCTATGTTTTTGTTTTCTAGGTTCTGAAAGATCCCTTCTCTTTCTTAACTTAGCTATGGTGCTTCATGGAGGACTCCTTGCGCAATAGCAGTTAACAACAGAATATGGTAACTTCATGCTTGTTAATGACTTTGTAATGATACAAGAATGAGTTCTCTTTAAACATAAAATCACTTCTATTCAAAAAAGTAAGGAAAGCATCAGGGAAGTTTATTTCTTATTTGTTGAAGTAAACAATTGACATCACTCCATTCAAAAGCTTGAAATGTATTCTAAAGTACTTCCAATACTATTTTTAAAGTACTGTTGGTATTAACCAAATGTAGTTTCAAGGGCTTTTGCACTCTCTTAGGTGTCTTTGACATAACAAATTCCAATGGACTTGGTTTATATAATCCACAAAATACCACATGAAGTTGTAACTTCAGAATTCGATAATTGCCTTGTTTCAATTATACACAGCTCTTACATACAGTATCTACATAACTGTCTCAATATATTCTTTTTGAAGACCTCTTGTTAATGTAGAGAGTAAGGACACATCCAAATTTGTTCTTCTCTGGACTGACATTCCCAAGCATCTATTATTTCACTTCCTAATCTCTCTGACATTTGCTCCTGGGTAAACCATTCCCATAATATTTTCTGGCCATCAGTGCATATATCTTTTTGCGGTTCAAAATTTTCTGGTGATTCCTATTTCCTGGTAATCTGAATAAAATAATGAGTTTGATTTAAAACTCACAGACATGAAGTAGTTTTCATGTGAATGGTATGTGAGAGGTAGCTTTTTATAGAGTACGACAGGGATGATAACACATTTGACTGCAGATGCTGTAAATCAAAGAAGTATAGTTACAATTGCAAATCATGTTGTTTCCTGCTTACTTTTTTTATTTGACAGCAGTTGGGTGGGAAATGTATGCAACACAGACAGATCTTTTGGTCCAGCCCATGAATTCTCCTTTAAATATAGTCATTCCGTAGAAAACATTGTTATCTAGACATGGATATATACACAAAATCATAGATACATTAGCACCTATTATGTGGGGAATGGACACATCACAGCTCACTTCCTATGGATAATGTGGATGAAATCTCTTGCAAGAAAGGAAGCCACATACATACACAGGTTACTTACCAACAAGAAATAGTATAATCTTATTTTAATTTGGATAAACAGAGCTGCCAATTCATAAATCAAAGTAATCTGGTTTAATTACAGTACTGCTAAGAGAAGTCACCTTAATAGTTTAGATTTCCACTCATGCAGGTGTATAAGGACATGTCACAGTAACGTGAATTTTCTCAAGGACATATACACTGTACGTCATGTTTGCTCTCACTAACTTCTGAAGAGATATGATGCTCTCTCAGAATAACTCAAAAATGAGTGTGCTTGTCTTTGGTTTGACTATCAGAATATGTGTACTTTTCATTATCTGCTAAATCTTCCTCAAACAAAAATAATTCCCAACTGAAATGCCTCATTCTGGTCAAGGTTTCCTCATCCTGAATGCATACTTAGTCTCTCTGCTCCACATTCATAAACAGCTTGAGATCTTTCAAGCATCTGAGGTCATTGTGCTTCACACAATTGTTCTTTGTTGTGCTCTGTAAAGGAGATTACATGAGGGAAAGCTGGAATTCCTGGATACCATATTTCTCACTATTGAAGGGCTATCTCTTGAATAAAAAAAGCAATGAGGCTATCTGAAGTGACCTTGGCAATTGTTCATGTAATTTATGACATTATACAATTAGAGGTGAGTTCAAATCAAGAAGTCCTAGAAAATTGTAGGGGTAACTTTCAAGCCTGATAACATCTCTGAACTGGTCAAATTTGCTAGACGGAGGACACATTTTCTGAAATATAGCTCCATGCATAAAACAAAGTATTTGATTAGTATTTTCCTGCATATTTAACCCTGTCTGTTATAGTACTTCATTTTCATCAATTGCTGAGCTGTTAATCCCCATGAGCATATTAAAATTAAACACATGTAATGGAAACAAGTTGTTGCTTACTCGGAGCAATTCTTAGTAGTAGAGACAAAAACTAAATTACAAAGAATCTCATTATTGCTAAATAAATATTGCTTATGCAACTACTTGCTGGTAGATAACAGATAAAGTGTTCAACACCATATAATACTAATTCATAATAGTAATAATAATAGTAATAATAACAATTATTATCAATAATAATAACAACAACAACAAAAACTTGCTAAATTGCTTTTCTTGCCTTTTAGCTTGATGAAAATGAGATGCAGTGGAGTGCAAGGTAAAGAGTCTGTCTCCCCCTTTTAAAAACCTTCTGATACTATTCCTTAGTAAGAGAGGTAGGAGATCTTCAAGCTTCCAGACTGCTAGTATTCAGAAAATAAGATAGTGAGTGAAGGAGGGAAGCTGTAAAAGCAGCAGAGAGGGAAAGCTGTCATAGAGACTGTACTTCATCCTGCACTTCAAAGAATTTGGTGGAACAGTCAGATGTTCTGACTGCAACTGGAAAAGTTTCAGTTGAGTCTTTGCTTTATCAAACACCCAAAACCCCAAAGACTCAAATCCAGAGCATATCACACTTGTAATCTGTGTGCAGAGCACCCTGCGCTTTTGGCCCTAAGCTCATTTTAAACAGGATCTTGCTCTGTATTTTAGATTATACTGAAGAATGTGTCTACTTTAGGACCAATTTGTGAATCTGGGCCAATGAATGCATAGAAAGTGAAATGCTTCCTTCCCCCAAATTTTACTCTGCTTAAAGAATTGAGGGACTTCCCAGCGCCAAGGAACCACAGATGTAGATCTGGTAGACACCACTGAGTCATTCTCAGCAGGCAAGGTCCTCATTCAGGCTCAAAACAATAAATCTTCACTGAATGTGAAAGCTGTAGTTTGCATTATTTTATTTATGTTTCTTTCCACAAGATGTGGTAGCATCTGTCAAGAAACTATTGGGTTCCAGTGCTTCATGTTTCATTGATGTCATTTTGAATGGAGCCTCAGAGAATTCCACATCTCTATCCAGACTTGAAAAAAAGAATGAGAAAGAAAACTTGGCAACAGTATTTTTTTCTATGTGTGGAGGTACTTGTGCAGAACTGAAATTTATAATAAAGATTTTTGTAAAACATATTTACAGAGAATTGGTCATAGTATAGTCATAAAGGAAACTGGATTTTTTTCTGCATATTATAGCCTTGTATTTCTGTTACAAATTTTCATTATTTTATATATACATTATATGCTTAGCACACACCTTAGCCTGCTTGCTGTCCCAAGAAACAGGAGGCACTTTCTCCTTTTCCTTATCCCATCAATTCTGCCACAACAGCAGAGTCAGAAAAATCTTGTAACTTGTTGTCTTGGGAACCATGCCCTTTCTAGGACCCTAAATGACAACTGCGAAATATCTTTTCAACAGTTTTCTGATAAAAAAAAAACAAAAAACCTATTTATTTAGTGCAAACATTTTTCAAAGTGAGACTTTTTTATGAGAAAGAGTAGAATATCTTTTCAAATTAGAAAATTTTCAATTTTGATTGTGTGTTAAAGCTACTACATTGCTTTTACCAGATAAAATGTAAAACCTTTTTAAAGGTGAATTTGTCAAAATGCATTATTCCAACTGACTAAAGACTGTCAGGTTTCTTCATTTATTTGATGAGTTCAGGATGATGTTCAAACATTGGGAACTTTTCTAAAATAAAATATTTTAGTTAGAGAATTTGCCATAACAAGCACTGCATTTGGCAACTGCTTGAAATTTTACTAATTTCAGGCTGCAGTTAAGAGGAAACAAGTACAAAATTAGCCTTTTTAAAATGAAGATCTATTTCTTTACAGTTAGTAATGTATAAAAGTATTGTGTGGATTTGCTGTGTGCCATGAGATTACGGCTAGCTGTAGTGCTTTAGTAATGCAGAGACCACATCATGCAAGCAGCTGCTGGGTTAATGAGATTTCATGTGAAGGCATGGCCTGCAGTCCAACATCCACAGCCAGTGTTGGGTGCACAGAAAGTGTAATGAAATCTGAATACATTGTATTTTACTGTATTTGCATCTTTTTCTACTCTTTAAACAGAATATTTTCATATTCACAATAATTCTGCATCCTTCTAAGACAAAAAAAAGGCAGAAAGAAGCACCACCTCAAATCATCCTCTGTGAATGCAAACACAGTCAGCTGTCAGTGAGAAAGACCACAAAGTACATTAACCAAAAAAGTCTCAAGCATTAAGCTTGCAGAGCTTTCAGTAAAGAGTGTAAACATAGACATTTAAAATACCATACAGCATTCACTGGGGTCAGCACGAACAGGGATTTGGTACAAATTCCCTGCAAACTGATCAAGGGCTAAGTATGCTATGGTGATGCTGGTAACTCCAAACTCCAATTTACAAGTTAAAGAGGTGCTTGCAGAGTTCAGAAGGGTCACAGATTTCAGTCTACTTCGATATTCACTTACAACCAATGCACCTTCCTGTCAGTTTTGGATTTCTACCCAAGGAAGTGGAGGAGCATGGCCAGAAATCTCTAAAACCTTCCCATTTACTAAGAAGGTCCATTGTCAAGAGCCTTCTCTTTGCTTAAGAGTTCTGTTGTCAATAATTTTTCTAGTTTTTCCAATTTTCAACAACTATTCTCTTTTCCCTCTTCTTTGAAGAAAGATAATATCCTGTCTAACCTCAAGGAGGGAGCCCTCCCCACCATGCCTGCGTGCATTTAGGCATGAATGCCATCCTATTCTCAGCTCTTGGCAAATACTAATGTGGATTTTTAGGCAACTGTAATGGAATTTGAATTGAACTCTTTCCTCAAGTGTCAGTATACTCAGGAGTTTAATGTGCACATTTTTAGTAACAGAATAAACAGTAAAATCCAGTACACACTAGTTAAGGAGAAGATAGAAATACAGTGAAGCTGTATGTACATATATAAATCATAGCTGCAATCACAGAAAAAGTCTGATTTTCTGCTAAAGTAGGCTCAAGAATTAAGAGAAAAAGTCCTTCTTTCAACACATAAGATGCTGATTCCTGTCTGTTTCTTTCCCTATTTATTTTTCTGAGTTTTTTTCCTTTCTGTCATAGGTGTTGCACCTTCTGAGGAAAAGACTAAAAGCTGGTCTTGCCACAAAATCAGTGTCTTGATGTTAGGTATCTTGCTGATATTTTATCAGCTCTCAGTGTTTCAAATGACCAGAGGCTGAGAGAATTCTGTCAAAGTGTTTAAATTACCTTGAGTTTTATGAAAGGCAATTGAGAATTTTCACGAGATGACTAAAGTATTCAAAATTAGTCTATTGCCATCATGCTTTACAGGACTCTGCTGCATGAAAGTAGTTGGAGTGGTGATTAGACAAGCCATATAAAACCATCTAGAATATTTCTGAGTAGTGAGGATTCATGTAGAATTTCAACACCTTCTTCCTGAACATTCCTATAAAAATTAGGATTTACATCCTCTTAGCCACTCAATAATAAACACACTGTCATAAACTGTTAATCATGGGAGCAAGGGCAATTTCACCATTATGTTTACTTGAAAATCAGAGAAATGTTTAAGATTTAGGCTCAGATTCAATCTATTTAACATGAATTACCTAGCAGTAATATATGTCTTAGTATTGTATCAGCCCTGTGCTATGTACAGGCAGAAAAATCAGTTAAATGTAACTTCCAAGCCCAGAAAGGGTTTAAGTGAGATAGGATCTTCACCCATATAATCTCTAATTTTAGACTGGATGAGTCTTGGCCAATGTCCTAGCTCCTTGAAGATTAAAGTTCTACTGTGTGATGAGGTTGTTTCTGCCATGTCAGAATAAACTACAACAATCTTCATCTGTCTGCAGTACAGGCAGTCTGAATACACATGGATATACTGTGCAAAAGAAAATGAAAGCAGCCCTGAGGAGGTTAGCTGGCTTTCTCCAGCAATAGTGAGGTTTGTGTCTCTCCATGTCATGTAACTAGGCTTTCCCCATGTAATAGTGCTTATTGGTCACATATACCATGCTATCATGGTCTAAGGACTGGGATTTTTTTGTTGGCTTTTAATGTGTATAAGGAAATTAATCTTGCAAGATGCTGAGATGATGATTTTTAGAGAAGACATTAGATGTGAGGACGCTTGACTATCTGGATTATTCAGTCTAGGGGACTCAAGGGTGAGATATAAAAGAATCAGAAATATAAAAAAGCTCAATGCACAAGCTATGAAATACCCATAACGTAATTAGCAGTTGTTGTCAGAAAATGCAAAACAACTTTTCCTGACAGACTTGCTCAGTTCTTTAACCTCACATATAAAAGCAATGCATATTTTACCTTCCTAATAATATTTTGAGAATACAAGAAGGCAAATTAAATACAAGTAAAAATGTAACATTGCAATCATACACAATTTACAGACCTTTCAACTAATAAAAAATAATCTAGACCTTGTGAGAAATATTTTATTCCCTTTAATTTTTTTTCGAACAGCAGCTCCTAGTGATCGAAGACTCCATAACCAAATGAGTAAAGTAAGACAGAATATAGCCATAAAATATGTAATAGAAGAAACAAAGGTGATATTTGTAAACACTCTGGAGAATAGGATCAGGATTCAAAATAGTATTGAAAAAAATGGAAAGTAATTCCTAAACCTTACAGGATGAAATTTTCCAAGACAATAACAAAATACTAATAATAGAAAGAAGCAGCCAATAAATAACTGCAAAAGACAAGACTTAGGTAAGCAGAGATACCACACAAAAGGATCTGGAAGTGCAGTGATCACAAACACGGGAGAAGTCAATTTTATGCTACAGGTAGGAGTAGTCAAAAGGCTTGAGTTCATTCTGTATATAAGGGTGCATATAAGGCAAGAAAGGCAACTATTCCATTGTTGATGGAGTCTCGTCTTCAGGGGAGATTTTTCTGAGCAGTCCAGGGTTTATATGTACAAACTACCATACAGGCAAATACAAATGTAACACTATTGATGTAAGCTCACTCCACTCTACTCATACTGGAGAGGGGGAGAAATTGCATGTCTGCCTTAGTACAGACCTGAGTTTAAGTTAGTAAAATTTACTGGGAGTCCAAGTTTAGAAATTCTGGTTTTCTCCCATGGTCATATGAACTCATAAAGTGGTTTCCGTGTTTTCCTATTTTTGACTTTTCTGGGCAGAGGACAAACAGAGGAAAAAATATCTGCCTATAATGTGCATATGCCACATAAGGCAGCAAGAAATTAAATATGACAGGCCTTAGGTGGATCACCGGATAGATAACATAAGATCAAATTGGCAATGACAGCACGCAGTTGACAGAAGAAGAGGTAAATAACATGCCAGTAAAAGGACAGTAAGGTGGGGTAAAAAAACACAAGTAAAGGAGAGAAGAACACTAATCAGAGGAAGGTGTCAGAGAAAGTGGGTACTTCAAAGTCTTTAGTCATGGCTGTCTTACTTGTCACTAACAGCAGCAAGCAGTGAGGTGTAACAAATTAACCACATGGCCATTATCTCCATCGGAAAGGGAAAGGAGGGCAAAATACCAGCTTCTTCCAGATGAAGCTGTATGTGTTTCTGTACACATGATGAATATTCCCAAAATAGAGTTTGACTAGGATACTGGATGAATATGTTTTTCTCAAAAAGTCTCTCAGCCTTTTTTTAAATACCACCTAGTCATCAGCATATTTTCTTTGTGCCTTATCCCAAGGGCCACTTCATTGTCAACAGCATAAGCACTCGTAACATCTTAGTTTAGCACTCATTTAGGAATACCTCTGAGGGAGAACCTTGTTTTTCTTATTTAACTTTTCCCTCCCTACACCTGTAGACAGTTCAGGGCAGCCCATTTATATCATGGGCTGGGTCACACACACATCTCCTGGACCCTCCCCCTGGTGCTAGCTAGTTAATGTTAATGAATGCAGGATGAACGACTCCAGAGATGGCCACAGTTAAGCAGAGAGATAGTAAACTAATCTGACAGGTGACTGACTGACCCTTTCTGTAGTTTGCCAGGTCAGGCACAGGGGGAACTACTAGTCTTAGGTAAAGGAAATGTGTTGTTGTGGTTGGTGGACTGGGGTGGGGGAAACTTGTGTGTCCCAGCTGGGACCTGTCTGCAATCCCACTCTGAGCAGTGCATCTTAGTGACTTCAGTGGGGGACACCTGCAGGTGAGAGGTTTGTTCCTCATCTTAAAGTGTAACAGAAGCCAAAAAGTGTGGATGAGGTTTTTGTTACTTATTTTATATTATTTCCTTTCCTGTTTTTCTCAACAATTATGCTGCTATGTTCTCTTACTCTTTTGGGGAAGTAGATACTGCTCGTTAATTTGGAGGTTTTATAAGGAAAAGAGGCTTTGGTTCCATCTTTTTTCAAAGGGGAAAATGCTGTGATTAATGAAATAGTACTTCTTACAAATTACTTCATGCTCCAAAATACTATAAATGTTACATAATACTATAATTTCATTTTGCTTATGTGTTTGGCTTTTTTTCTTTTTATTTAATGTGGAAGCTTTATATTCAAAGGAGCATAGAAAAAATTGCACCGGAAATCTGGTTTCACATAGGCAGTGGGAAAGCCAGTAGTGCAAATTCCAGGTTCTAGCCAGCTTCCTTTATGTTTTGCTGAAGAATAAGAGAACAAAGGGATTTTACAGGAGCACTTTATGTACAAAACCTGCTCAAAATCAAATACCTTAAAATGGAGCCTGTTGTAAGGTTGTGTTTTTAGGATGTCACTTTCCTGTGTCACTTTATCTTGTATCAAATAAGCTAATTCTGACGGCAGTTCTGCCTCCAATGGTAAGGCTTTTATACTGAAAGAACTAGCCTTACAGCAGAGGTACTAACTGTAATTGTATTCGTGGTGGGAGGTGGGAGTATTCGGCTTTTCTTTTCCTTCAATAGCGCAGTCTTCATCCTGTGAGAGCACAATCAACCTTGAATGTAAGGATTCCTTTTCTTGCTGTGCTAGATCAAGTGTGAATGCGGCACTCTCACCGCTGCGACCCAGGTTCAATTCCCGGTCCCCCGGGCAGATGGAGCTCGTTAGCCCTGTGAGGCCATCCATCTATGAGAAGGTCACTCTAAACAAACCTACGTCCTGAGGACCTCACTGCCATTGTCCAAGCTTGCTTGGCCCCGGCAGATGAACCTTAGGATTAAAGGGTGGGCTCAGTTCAGCGCATGCTGTGTCTCACCTAAAAAATCCATTGCGCAGGCTCGAAAGGTAAAAAAAGACCTTTTCCAAAATCTTCGTTCACAAAGACTGGCCATACATTTCAGATCAGGTGATCTGCTCTGAGCCCAAGAGGCCTCACATCAAACAGATGCTATAACTCCAGACTCTCTGTGTGGATTTAACTGCTGTATGGTGCTGAAATTGTGACTTTGGGTTAAAGATCACGGTGGCTCTTTTCCCCTTCTTGCAACACCTGACTCCAGTGAAAAACGCCACCTTTCCCACTGAATCTTGCCTCTCATGCATGTGCTGAAAAACTGATCAAAAACTGTACATCTCTATTTTCACATGACCAAAGGGCACAGCATTTGTTTTTACTATGAAACAAAAAAGAACCTGGAAAGTGAGAGGGCAACTGTGGAAGGGTGTACTCCACCTCTGACTTGCTTTCATGGTGTCCTGGTTTCAGCTGGGATACTGTTAATAATACAGGATGAGAATAATGTTGGTAACACACTGATGTTTTAATTGTTGCTGAGCAATGCTTGGCCTAAGTCAAGGACTTTTCAGCTTCTCATGATGTCCCATCAGTGAGGAGGCTGGAGGGCACAAGAAGCTGGGAGGGGACACAGCTGGGAAAGCCATTGTCAGCTGGCCAAAGGCATATTCCGTGCCATATGATGTCATGCTCAGCATAAAACCTAGGGGCAAAGCTGGCTGTGGGGCCACTGCTCATGAGCTGGCTGGGTATCTGTTGGTTGATGGTGAGTAGCTGTTTTCATCTGCATCACTTGCAAATAATTTGTTATTTTCCTTTTGTTGCAGTTTATTATTGTTTTTGTTGTTGTTATTATGTTATATTTCAATTACCAAACTCTCATTATCTCAACCCACAAGTTTTCTTACTTTTACCCTTCCGATTCTCTCCCACATCCCACCAAAGGGAGAGTGAGTGAGATGCTCTTTGGGACTGAGTTGCTGGCTGAGGTTAAACCATGCAAAGTCAACAAGATATACTCCTCTAACCTCATTGAAGTGGCCAGGGAAAGCAGTCAGGTTTTTTATATATCCTGTATTTTTTCCTATGCAAAAACAGAGGACTCCAGTGACTGGAGAAGTGAGTTTGAAAACTCTTACAAGTACTCAAAAAGAAAAGCATATGAAGGAACTGACTATGGTAGGTTGACGCAGGCTTGATGTCAGGTGTCCATCAAGCTGCTCTATCACTCCTCCTCCTTAACTGGAAAGGAAGAAAATATAACTAAAGTCTTATAGATTATATATAAGTGCAGGGAGAGAACACTCACCACTTACCATCATGGGTAAAACAGACTCAATTTGGGGAAAGTAATTTCATTTATTACCAGTCAAATCAGAGTAGAGTAAAGAGAAATAAAACCAAGTTTTAAAACGCCTCTCTTTTTCCAGGGCTCAACTTCACTCCAAATTTCTCTCTCAGTGATGCAGGGGGACAGGGAATGGAGTCTGCAGACAGTTTATTACATGATCAGGTCACTCCCCATTGTCACTGTCACTGTTTCCTCCTCAGTGGGAGGACTTCTCATGCTATTCCACTGCTCCAGTGTGGGGTTCCTCCCACAGGACACAGTCCTCAACAAGCAAGGTGAGTCTCTCATGGGCTCAAGTCCTTCATGAACTACTCTAGTGTAGGTCCCTTGTATAGGGTGCAGTCCTTCAGCAACAGGCTGAAGGTCCCCATGGACCTTCAAGTTGCAAGACCTGCCAGCAAACCTACTCCTCTCTCTGTGGGTTCACAGGTCCTGCCAGAAATATTCTCCAGAACAGGCTTCCCAGAGGATCACGGCCTCCTTCAGGTATTTTCCTGCTTTGGTGGGGGGCCCTCCATGGGCTGTAGGTGTGTTTCAGCTCCGCCATGGTCTTCCATGGGCTGCAGAGGCACAGCTGCCTCACCATAGTCTGCATCACAGGCTGCAGGGGAATCTCTGGTGCATGGAGCACCTGCTGCCCCTCCTTCTTCATTGGTCTAGATTTCTGCGGAGTTACTTCTTTCACTCTTCTTTCCCAACTGTGGTTGTGCACACCTTTTTAAATACATTGCCTCAGGGGCACTACCACCATCACTGATGGGCTTGGCCTTGGCCACCAGGAGGTCCATCTTGAAGCCAACTGAAATTAGCTCTGTTGGACATGGAGGAAGCTTCTTGCAGCTTCTCACACAACACAACCTTATAGCTCCCCCTGCTACCAAAACCTGGCCATGTGTAAATCCAGTACACTGATTTACTGGCCTTTTGTGGCAATGGATCTATGGAAAAAGTCCTGCCAAAAATGGACTGGTGAATCAGAAGTTTTTGATGTTGTTTAAACTCATGTTAAGGGGGCTCTTTGCAGAGTCACTGCTTTTCCCTATACCTCCCCTGTAACCCCCTATCTCTCAGGTAGGAGTGTTCTGGGAAGATGTCCCAAGGTGCTCCCATTGGTCCTTTGTTAACCCTTTCTTTATTTGGCTGTAAACTCCTTACCTTGATCGTGACCCCTCACCTGTGATTGGTCCCCAAGGGCTATATAAGCCCCCTCCCAAAATAAACTTCCTCTTTCGTCCTCTCTCCCCTGGTGGTCCGGTGAGTTCTCCATTGGGGGGTCTCAGGGCCACGTGGTGGGGGGCAGGGTGGAAGGGCATACTCCTTCCAGGTAATGGACTGAAACGAGGCCTGAAGGATCTCCCCCATCCCACTCATCTACCGTGAGCCTTTAAAGTAATTTTGAGCTAAGTCTTTTCTGGAATATGGACTGTGGTTCAACAAAATAAAAATGTGTGATGTGG
This sequence comes from Neopelma chrysocephalum, assembly GCF_003984885.1. NCBI lineage: Eukaryota > Metazoa > Chordata > Aves > Passeriformes > Pipridae > Neopelma > Neopelma chrysocephalum. The sequence continues at coordinate 476,382 of NW_020925013.1, forward strand.
GTTAGCCCAATTTATTTCTTTGGGTATTGCCAATTCTGTTTCCTGCAACAGAGACACCATCAATAGTGCTAAACAGCAAATGTGATGCAAAAGATTTGATGTCACTGTTTTGTAGTAATTAAAAAAAAATTGATCCTATTCACACTTACTGAGTCTATGAAATTGGAAATATCAACAGAGATGATGTTTCTCTGGAGACTGCTGGAATTCTCTCTGGGTTTCTGCTGTGGCATCTATCTGTAAGAGCATCAAGGAGTTATGTGAGATCTGGACTGCCCGGAGGCAATGGATCTGGAGCATCCCCAGCCTATTATTGACCCTGCAGTCAGCAGTTCCAGCACTTATGTTTGTAGGTTGTTGAACGGATCTGCTGAATCTCCTGGATGACACCCACTGGAGTTTCAATATGCCAGGCAGTGAAGCAGACAATTTTATGTTGCCTTATTGGGCTGGTTGCCTGTCGGAGTTTCTGTGGAATTTGGGTTGCCATCCAGATTGGTGGGACTGGGCTCTTCAGTATTTGCACAGCAGGCAGGCTGGGTCTGCTAACACTCTAGAACAGGAGTCCCAGTCCAAAATCTGACTTTAAAAAAAAAATCAAGCAGGAAAAAAAATTTTCAATGAAGCTGATTTGGAAAACAACTTCTCAAGCAGTCCATGTAATGGAATTTGCTTCCTCAGACTAGCTCTTATAGTTATTCACTGCAGTATTTCTAGGTGTAGAGGAACTCACACTTCAGTCACTTGTTGACATAAATGCCTTGCTGTTCCCAGGAGAGGTTCATTTGTATGAAGAGGAATTGGCAGACACAAATCCAGTGTGACTTAGAAAAACAGGACTTTCTGTACATGAGCAGGTAAACCTAAACACAACCTAATGGGCGCAAGTCTGTGAAATATCAACTTTTAAATAAGTAAGGGCTAGTGCTACTTTATCACTTAATTGAGAAACTTCGGAACACATTACATATGGGATGAAGCACTCAAAAGTTAGAAGTCAGGAATTTGATTAGAAAATTTATCTTTTAACCATCTTGCTGTTTGGTTATTAAAGGCAAACGCAGCTATGCATACTAACAGCAGGAGGATTTCTCATCTGTGGTGTAATTGCTTTTGTCAGTTTGTTTCAAAGTAAAAAAGTGCTGCTGTTTCACAGTAAATTTGTTCAGAAAGGTTCCTGGCATAGAAACTGCGAACCACTGATGTCCTGACAAAGAAACAGAAAACATTGCCTCTTCACTTTGCAATGAACTTGCCAGGACTGTGTGCCTGTGAAGGAAGAGAAGAGGGGAAGTAGGGCTGAAAATCTGCAACAAATCATTTGTTACCAAACTTGTTTTGCTGTGAGGTAAAATAGGTTGTGGTTTTTTTCTGGATTTTTGGTAACTTAAAAAAGCTTCCTCCCACTTAAATTTGCCTCAATTAATTAATCCTCTTTTTCTTTGTTAGCTCTATTTAGGTTTTTTTAATACAATAATCATGTTTTTGAAGAGAACTATTTGAATGTTCTGTATTTATTTTTCAAGCTCCAGTCATGAGCTACAGCTTGAAACCAGTAATGAAATTAAGTGGCAATTTTTTTTCTCGGAATTGATTTTTAGTAATTTAAAAACTTGCTTAAATACTTGTTAGAACCTGTAGATGAACAAATTTAAGTCAGTAGGTTTGACTTCTCTGGATTCTGAAATGATATATTGCAGACTTAAGCCCTTCATTCTTGCAAATATCTACCCTGAAGTCGCAAAGAGCAATATTCTCCTTATATAATTTTGAATACAGGTTTAGAACGTTAGTTAGGCTGTTGGTGATGTCAGTACTTTCACTCCTGCTGCCTTTTCAAGACTGTCCTCTCCAACAGCGGCTGTTCAATGAGAAATGGAGGAAAAAGTACTAAGATTAGAGTGTGAGAAGGTACATGTTCTGTAGGGAAAGAGAAGCTCTCAATATAATTATTAAAACTGTAGCTAGACTATGTTTACCTGAATATAAGAAAATTAATTTAAGGGGAGCTATAATTCCAGGTAATTTTTGCAGTGACATGTTGGTGCTTTGTGCTCAGCTCCTACTTTCTCTTCCCATAACTGTGGTAATTTCTTAAAAGTGATGGGGCTTTGATATTACTAGAGAGATGAGACCTCTTGCAGAAATAAGCTTGAGATATCTAACTAGCTGGAAATGTTTGCTTATGCAGTGATACTGATAACATGGTATTCTGGCTGTGGAATTTGAAGGAGGTGGGAAATTAAAAACATTGGGTGAAATTTTGAGGCCATTGTGATGCTTCCATGTTTAGTCTAATCCTCTGCTGGAGGGAGTTCAAACTCGCATCTGTCCTGCTGACCTAGGTACCAGGATATAGGCTGCTCTACATATTCCTGCAGCTTGTTCAAAGGTCACTAGATAAAATGCCTAAAACATTTTAGAAATAAGAACTCTTCCACTCTGGTAAGTGTGATGATTACCTGGCTATTGAACAAAGCCGCCACTTGTTTTCTCTTTCTCGCCAAAAAAATCATTTAATCTTTTTTCTGTGCAGCAGAACAGCTTAAGCAGAATGAAGCATAGTGAATTCCAAAGCAGAATATCCAATAATAATGAGAAGAATGGACCTCTCTCAGTGCTTCGAGTGGAAAGAAGATGGTTCTTACCTGGCAGAGGTACTGTCTTACATACTGCCAGAAGTGAGTTGATGTGAGAATTGATTGTGTAATCAGATTTTCCTACTGGCTGTCCCTGGTCAGGCCAGTAATGAGCACCTTGTTTATGAAAAGCTTTTTGTGAGGGCTCTGACATCTATTGTTCAAGCAGTGTGACACCATTTGCAGACTTTCAAGACTCAGATTGGAGCTGAGCCCTTAGTATCACATGCAACACGCTAGATCATAACCCCTCCTTCCCTGTCCGATTCACCCTGCAAAATCAAAAGGCTGTCAGCACTGAGTATAAAACTTTTCATCAAGTGCTGCAGTAGGATTTCATAAACATATTTTTGTTTGTTTGAAAAAATGCTGCAGCCTCAAGGTATTTTGAGTTTTAAAGTAGGGGAAAAACTGGCAGAATTTCCACTGAATTCAGGAGTTTTGCATTGAGATATTTAGTTTGAGAACCCTCTGGGATAGGGTTGCATTTGGTTGTTCTGATATATTCTGACAAATATGACTAAACATTATTCTTGCGATTTTTTATTTTTTCTTCCTCTGGTGATTCATAGCTTAGTCTATTATTAGTATTTGATACTTGCAACTTTGGCAGCTGAACATATTGCAGAAATCTAAAAACATTTCTGAAATATTTAGATGACAAAATTATTAAAAGATCTTGATGGTATGCAGTGTATTTGTAGCTTACGAGTGGGAGAATCCATTGCATACCAACCATTTTTTAGAACTCATAGTTTATAAGCTATTTGCTTACTGAGAAAATGGCTTTTACTGTGTGTTTTTTTGAAGTTAACAAGGTAAGTCACTTGCCTCATGTAGGAAAAAATGTGTGCTGAAAATGGCTGTTCTCTTAATAAGGAAAGGGTGTCAATAAGGCAAAGTTGTCATAGTAAGTTTATATGATGCTTCAGAAATGCCTATTGTTCCCAGGCAGTAGAATATTTCACCCTCTGGATTTCTCTGTCTGCCGAAGATTTAGTTCTTATTTTGATAACTGAGGTCAGTCAAGTTTCTCACAGAATGCCTATGATGAAGGAGTGTCTGCTTCCTCCCTTTGCTTTTTAACCCTCTCCACAGTAAGGAGGCTCTACTTTTTGCAGCAAAACAATTGCAATCTTTCCTTCTCTGTGAATAAATCCTCCTACCAACATATTTCCATCTGAATACTCCTAAATGTTAACTCACGTCAATCAGATGTTTGTTCTCCCACACACGAGAATACGTAACTAACTACTGTATTTTTCTGACTTCAGGCCTTTTGTACTCTTGGCACTGACTCTAGTATCTGAGTGCTTTCTACATGCTTCAGTGTTAAAAAGCCAAAGTCACCCTGGTTCATACATGGCCTCTTTTAGTTAGTACTGTAAGATTTCATGATGATGTTGGCAAGGATTAGAGGTAAAAATAAGCATCAGTCTAGCAGTAGCTGAAATGCCTGAGAGGGTCTTATGACTTCCATAAAGGTGTTCAATGCTTCTGTTTTATGCTCTGGTGACAAGTTATTGGTCTTGAAAATTAGAATGTGAGCCTCATGTTCTTAGAGGCCTCTGAGCAGAAGTTTGGTGTGTATTCAGCAACCTCAGGATGGATGAAAGATGCAGCAGTGCTGTTTATGTGGCCTTCATCCCTCCAGGTGTTGGCTTTTCCAAGCCCCTGTGGGTGAGAATGGTCTTTTGGCTGCACTGTTAATCAACGGGTACCATTGCGGCGATCTAGACGTGTCCTTAGTGTGTGAAGCCTAGAGAAGTCCCAGTAAATCTATAATCCTACCTGGGAACCTGGTGTATACTGGACTGCTGAAACCTAAGCTGCTGTAGCTGTATTGTTATAGGCAAATAGTATTCTATTGTTATAGGCTAGGCAAATCAAAGATACTATGGTTATAGGCAAGAGCTGCTGGTGCAGAGGTATCTTGTAAAAGGCTTCAATTTCCCTGCCTTGATTTAATCTTTTGTACCTAGTTACTAAGGGTCTGATTATTTTCTTAAAAGTATCCCTGGGACCTGATGTCATTGTTTGTTACTAAGGAAAGGCTCATGTGAAGAGATGGTCTGATGTCATTGTTTGTTACTGAGGAAAGGCTCATGTGAAGAGATGGGTCTAACATTATGCTCGAAAAATAGTGAGGTCACTCCCATCAATAAGAGATAAGAGTTTTCAAGTTAAGGAAAACTCCATGTAATCTCACATAGACAGAGCACACAAAACCAAGGCAAAGTGCAGGAAATACACCAACAAAGTCCAATTGCGGGAAAAAACATACAAAGTACTTAACACTGTGTTAATGAGAGTATCTTTCCCATAAAACATCTACCAAAATTGAAAGTTTTCTTATAGAAGCTTGATCATAATTCTGGAAAACTCTTGGCTCTAGGAAAGGTTGAATTGACCTAGAGCCAATGAAGAAGTTTTTTAAAAGTAGTATCAGAGTGCTGTTTCAATGTACTCCAAACAAATTTATTGGTTTTCCTTCTCTCCTATGAGGAGAATGTATCAGTGTTTCAGTTTTATTTCCAAGGACACAAAATGTCTGCCAAGTTATAGGATCAACAATTCCCTAGACTGAAGTAGTGCATAAAACATATGTGTTTAAAAAAAAAAAAAGAAAGACCCTTGTTTAGATATCCAAGGAGTCCTTGATAAGCTCTTCAGTTTTTGAAGCCCTAAAAATAAATGAATCTTAGATGAGGCAGGAGAGAAATAATCAGGTAAATATGTCAATAAAACATATTGAAGGTAGAACAATAATCAATTTAATTTTGACCATTACATTTGGGCTTAGTAAACTCAGTAGAATGCATTTTAACTACCCTTTATAATGAGATGTGGGGAGACAAATAAGAGCAAGGCCACGCTCACAGAAATGGCATTATAGCCTAGCACAGAGGAAATAAAAGTAGCTGAAACATTCAATGTATGGCATGTCCCGTGAAGAGCAAAGGCAGTGAGAATGAAGAGAAGGGAGTGAAATGGGAGCAATTGAAACTGCCACTGGAGTCCAAGTCTCTGCAAACCACAATTTGGCAGAGGTAGTATTTTGCATGGAGGTAGATATAACAATATCTTAAAAGTAGGTCATGTGCCAGTGCTAATATGGGCCTACATTAGCACCTGAAGATCTGAAGAGTCTGGATACCTGGAAGGCTGGGAGGGAGAGAAGTTGTCTGTTTATTACTCATTAGTGCAATGAACTATGTGCTACATGGCTTATGCAAAACCTTCTTTTTTAGGTTTGTTGACTTTCACAATATGCAAACTTATTTTGAGTACAATAAGCTTCTGAAAAATATTTACTGGTATTATCTATGAAGTAAATAATTATAGGGAGGAAAGAAGAAAATGTTTTTCAGACATTTTAGTATCTTTTGAAATAAAAAATATAGTCAAAACAAAATGAATCAAAAATTATCTTATAGACACTTTCCCATAATTCTGGTATTTTGTATGACTAGGAAATTAGTAAAAGCAGAGAATAATTTTCTGAATTTGGAAATGTGATAGCGATTTTTAATAGAAGTATTTGGGACTTAAAGTAATTGATGGCAATTCTCATTTCTAGCTTCTTTCCAATGGTACTTGAAGATACTGGTTCCTGCTACTGACTTCTGTGGATACTGCTCTTTAACAATTCACATATTTGGTTAAAAAGGATGGTGGATTTTTTCTTTTCCTCCTAAAAGACTGGTTGTAGCTGTCTACATCTGCTAGGTTTTATGGGTAATTTCAGCAAAAGAGGCTCATTTTTTTTCCTTTTTTTTCTTCATAATTCCAAGGGATTCCCACATCTGCTGGGTTTGTTGCCACTGTTTTAATGTCCTGTTGTTTATGTATACATATCTGTCCTAATACATTGTTTCTCTAATGTCCCAAACTCCGGATGAAATATTTGTCTTGACTTAAAATTCAAACATCAAATGATTAACAAAACAGTTCAAGATATTGAATCCTGAATTTGCATTTGTTATGAGTGTAAGGCATACAGTATAAATAGTTTCTAGGGATTCCAAAGACAAGCTGAAAATTCAAGAATTTGGTGGTACAAGGAAATTTGCCAAAACAAGTATCTCAAAGGCTTTTCTGTCAGCGCCTCAACCGGAGAGCATCTCTAAGCAGATTCATAATTTGACCTACTGCTGATAGCGATTAAGAATGCTTAGTGTCGAAAATGCATACAAATATGCAAATTTCAAGACTCACCAGGCTAGGTGCAAGATGTCCTAAGTATTATTTCTGGACTAGTTTATTTTAGTTTACTCTTTGGTGAAATGAGAAATATTGAAACTTCTGATCTTGTAGATCATCTACCTCTCACTGTTTGCTGCCAGGGTTGCTAAGGTACAGATGGCTGTGTGCAAATGAATGATAACTAAAAGTCTGGGTAAAGATAGAAACACAATTCTTTGTTGTTTGGTAACTTTTGGCTATCATAAAACTTGTGTTCATTGTTGCAATTATTGCTAGGATGCTGAGTACTTTTGGCCTGAAGCTTTATACTACCAATTTCTGCAAGGAAGAAAATGTATGCTTGAGATGTCTGAAATTGAATTTCTGCTGCCTTTCATTGAGGGAAAACAAAGAAAATAGGAACAGGGGGATGATGATAGATGGAAATGAAATTTAAACCAGACGAGCTGGTTGTATTACCTGGGAAAACAGAATGTCATCTCTAATTTAAAAAAAAAAATAATCTGAAAACCCAGAACAGAGTTTCCTTAGAAATAATACTCAGAACAGAGTTTCCTTAGAAATAGTACTCTCATCTAGCTTTTATTCCTTTTCAGTTTTCAGTATCTCTTCACAAGCTAAACATACTGTGCTGTTTTATGAGTCAAAGGGAATCACCTACAAAAATAAAGAAAAGCTATTAAGTTATTGAAAAATTTATGGGATATTTCAGGATGGCAGGTGCTCTGAACTAACTGGTAGAATCTTAAGCAGATACGTCAATGATCACTTTAAAAATTAGCCAGCTAATAAATATCTATGTGAGCTGAAAAAAGATATTAATGGCTGAAAATGAAATAGCTTTCTTGAGATTTTAAACGAGCTACAACATAAGGGGAAATGCTAGAATGTCTTTCCATGGGTCACAGGAAATTTGCTTGTAAATAGAGCATGCATTTATTTCGTAGGTGGCAGACTGCAGAAAAGAGCTCTTGGTGCAGAACTGCTGAAGAGAAAAGGCAGAGAAAAGGCACCGGTTCAAGTTGTATACATCTACACCAAACTGCTGCTTCTGGGGCTGAAAAGTCAAACTAGAAAAAGTTTTAACTCTTCAGATTTTTCCTCTCAGCTGCAAATATTGAGAATTTTACAAACAAAGTCTTAATTCTGCAGGCAGCCTGAAACAATTACTCAATTGTCTGAAGTTCCAGTTTATGTCAGTAAGTTGCTAGCTTGGGAGCAATACCTAGATCTTGTATGATCAAAATGTCTTCACACTACTTCCAGGATGTTGAAAATGGCAGTACAACCCAGCGGCTGAAATTCCTATTTTAATCCAATTCTATGTAAGAAAATAATTGGAATACAAATAGCTCTTCTATTGAACATTAAAAAGAAATAATAAATAAGTATCGTAAGAAATATGGAATATTTCTTGTTATTCATCAACATAATTAATTTAGGAAAAGGCAACTATAGCTACAGAAATTCAAAATCCATGGGACTGTCACTTCCAGGTAAATTAAACTCAATTTTGTATATGGGAACTTGCTAATAAATGTGCTGGAATTTTTTGTCATCTACTATACACTTTTATGCAGAAGAACAAAGAGCTGCTGCTAAAGACACCAATAATAATGTAACTGGCCCTTGTACCACTTATGTATGATTCTTCCAGTCAAACAACTTACAACATGGTAGGAGCAGAATATGCACCTGATGATTTTCTTACTTTAATGAAGTATTAATATTTTGACTCTAACTTTTTGCAAGTTACTTGATTTGTCAAACACTGCTTTGGGCTAAATATAAATAAATCTGCCCATGCATATTCATGTCTCCCAAACCAGTTCCACTGTAAAAGCTGAGGAAATAATTTAGTTAAAATTTACATGTTTCTGAACCTTAGTCTTGATGGGACCCGCTGCATTGTGATCCTCCCAGTTCTGTGTAAAGGGATGTGATTGCTGTTGTGTAGGACTATGTGGCACACAGAGAGTGCACTGTGAAGGAGAGTAGTTTGAGCTGTTTTTCTTTTCCTTATGAAACTTTCCATACCTACCCTACCTTGAAATCATCACTTGCTTCCAAAGTTTTTTGGTTTACAAAGCACCACTTAGCACATGAAATTGAGTCTTTTACCTTGATTGACCTTTGGGAGGAAGAATTTGCTTCAGAAAGACACATCCCATCTTAAATTCATCTGAGAATAAAATTATCTTCCAGGTTCCCTTATAGCCTGTGAGCAAAGAACTTAATGACTTGCAATGCCCTACTAGCACTGCTACATTCACAGGCAGCTCAAGAAAATATTTTTCTTGCATGGCAAGTTACTGCAAATAGCAATCACATGTTGTAGGTGCTTTATAATTAGTAATGACTAACAACCATAGCCCATTGGCTCTGATTTCTGTTTGTTCTATGTCTTTTATTCACCAAAAAACATGGATATTTTTATCTTCATTCTTGACTCTTAATAAAATCCATGGAGGGAAGTGAAAGTTAGGAGCTAAAGTTGGGAATGGGAATGTTTTCTTTGCCCAACATGGAGCTCTGCTCTCCAGAGGGTCCCTCTGGGAGGATAGGTCAGCTGTATAATAGCAGGAATGCTGGCTGCAGTACTGGGAATCTGGTAGTCACCAAATTATTTATTGTAACTGTTCAGCACCCATATCAGGGAGATGCACACACAAATAGAAAGGCCTAGGAGTCTGCAGCATGCAGCTGTATCATGACTGCATGCATTCCTGGTAGTTTGTCTTAGGTGGAAACTGCCTTAAACTGTCAAATAAGTGATGTCTCAGCATGCTTCAAATTAGTAATATTTTTGTCAACAAACATTTAAGTCAACAATATTGACTTAAAGCAGTAATGTCCAGACGTATCCTAGAACTCCTAATTTCTTTTCAAATAAGTAATTAAATAAATTGTACCCGGGTTTCATCTGCTTGGAGGCTTTTGTTACCTTGATATTCCTTGCTGTCTTGACTTTCTTCTGTCTGAATTGATTAAAATCTCACTCTGTTCCTAACACAGCTAAAGATCAGTCAAGTGAGGAAACGTACAATTCATGTCTGGTAGATATGTTAAATATCATCAGCATAAAAATCAATCCATATCATTCTGTTGAAGGGATAGAAACAGCATCTTCACATGTATGTCTAAAGGCAAATAGGGAAATAGAGCGTGTATCCAGAATGCTTCTATTGTCTGGATTTTATGTGAAGGAAAAATGAAATAACAAGGTGGTGCTATTGTGCCCTCTCTTTGTGCTTCTGGTGCTATTCATAGCTTTTGTGGTGGAAAGTCTTTTATCCCTTCAGATAGGTTCTCAAACTATCTGGCATGTGCTGCATTCATCTTGGGCAGAAGTGCATAAGGTGTCCCTTGGCTTTAGTCTTTGTTATGTTGCACCTCTCTTACGGAAAGTTTCCCTCCCAGGTCCAGAGACTATCTTGCTTTATTTTAGTCTTTTGTGTCAAAATGTTCACAAAGTCACCTATCATTATCTTAGCTTATTTCATTAATGTGTGTAAGACCTGCAGACAGATGATTAATGCTGTTACCTCTTATTAATTTATATTAGATGCATAAATATTATATTAGAAAACCAACTCCTTAATTCTGATCTGTCTAGAAAATTCCAATGCAGTCCTAATTACATGTCAATTATCAGTTATTGAGCAAATCTTGTCTACACTGGAACCAATGCAATTGCTTAGATTGCTTGTCTCTTGCATAAACTGAAGAGTGTGCCAAATAGAGGAGCATTTTATGAATGTAAGTGCTGTGTAAATAGAACACAGTTAAAAGGGGTAAGGGGCATCATTTTTTAATAACAGATGGATAGATTCTAAAGCGTCTGCATTTCTTGGCATGAAATACCATTTTGCTGAGCGCTTTGTTGTCTTAACATTGTCTGATGGACAGGGGGGACTTCTTTGTATTATCATAGTCAATTGCAGGTCCTGATTTTTTTTTATTTTAGGCTTCCCTCCAAAACTGCATCATTATTGTGTGTTTGCCACCAATATTTCTCTATTATACTTGCAGTTTCAAGTTTATTTTTTTCCTCTAAATTCTTATTTCTTAGTGTTTAATCAGTGTCCTACAAACTTTCCCAAAACAGAGTTAGTCAGGTGTTAGGAAATGTACTGAAACCCAATCCATCCAGAATGACACCTGGCTTAGATGTTTGCAAGCTCCCTTATTCATTGTCACTTTAAATCTGTTAAGGTACTGGCCAAGAATTTTATTCAAGTTCTCAGAACATCTCATAAGGGGCTCATAACTTGCCCATTTTTATTAAATCCTTTAAGCAATATATTAGATGTACTTAAATAGTGAGTGAAATGTCCAAATATCTGAAACCTAAAATTTAAATTTACAGTCTATAGCCTATCTCCTTATAATTGAGTTTAGCTACGTTTACATCTCTTTCTCAATGTTGCTTCGTATGTGTCTTTTGGTAGAACTGAACGTTATTTAATAGAAAACATTCAATTTATAATATTGTAACTACCTATAAGCTTGATAGACGTAAAGGGTCCTTGGCTAGCTCCTGTATGATGTTTATAAAGCTGTGCCGCACTGCATGTCTGAATTAGGTGTGCAGAGCTGGGACTTGTTCAGTCCCTTGTGAAGCTCTAAGTCTCAGTGAAGCAGTCTTCAATCTTGTCTCTGTTGTTGGGAGCCCACATCTGTGGGCTGATGGAGGATACCATTTGGCTGACCTGCATCAACTTAGTTTAATTTTCAGAGAAGCCTCATTTAAATGCCACAAATACTGTAATTTGTCTCACATGTTTATGTCCAGTTATGGTAAATCACTTTTTCAGTTGAATCTTACTTTATTCTCTTTATATCAAAATATAAGGATGCCCTACACATATATTAGGGGTGACTTTCCAGACCGACTTCTCCTCAGCCACCATGTAGGCATTCCATATAAAAACAAGGACAGCAAATGGGGAAAAAAAAGTCTTCAAGAAATGCCAACATTGTGTGTTACTCTATTTAAAGCACATACAGAGTGGAAAGCCAAAGCCATTCACAACCACCCCACACACACTTTAAGAAAGGATAAAAAAATATTAAAATGCATTAAAGTTTTAAAAAGAAAAACCACTTGAGTGTACTGCTTGGATGTTGTAGGGCAGAATGGAAGGTACCAGCAACCAGGTGAGCACCACTGATCCCCAACACAGATCTGCCTCTAGCACATACTCATCCTGCTGCCAAGAGACTTCCACCTACTTCTTGTGTTTAGTTGAGTTGTCTTTATACGTTTCAAACAGAAATAGAAAGAGCAAACCCTCATGATTTTTATAGGGAACACAGGCAGACAAATAAGGGTTGAACTGCAGCCTCCTAAGCTTGGTAGCTGGAGTTCATGGTGCAATCTGATCTGTGAAACATCCTATATCATGTTATTTCGGGTTGTTTCTGCAATGCATCATCAAATGCTATTCATACTGTGAAGCACAACGGTTGCATTGCTTTTTAATTCTCCTTAAGCTTGCTGAGACTGTTGATTAAATAGTATGTGGGCTACGATTAACTTCAATGTAAAATGCAAAAATGACTCCTACCCTTACAGGGGAATTGCTACAGCATACAATGCTTTGTTTTTTTCTCTCTTAAACCATGCTATGACTTCTAAGATCATTAGTGGAATAGTCATGCAAATATAAACATGAACCACTGACAATACAGAGTTTGTCTTCTCCTTCATCAGAAAAATAAAAAATTAAAATATTTTGGACTTTACTTCAAATTTCAAAATTATTTAGGCTTTATGACTGCTGCTTTATGATCCTTTTCTCCTCCATTCAGCACTTCCCTATTCTTCTCATTCCCGCCTAGAGAAGTATCAGACAGGTACAGCTAAACAAGCTATGTTGTGACTTTCTGGCTTCCAATAACCTTGGCATATGAATATCTTTCATATTTACTGACAGTTCAGCTTGTAGTTTTCTCTTGGTGTCTCATACTTGGTATGAGACTCATGATATCAGATATCTCATGATATCTGTAGGATCTTTCAACAAGACTTCTATAAAGTCTTATCAAAATTCATATTTTGTAAAAATTGAGTCATCTGTTCCATGGATAAGGAATTGATTGAACAGTTGCAACCAGAGGGTAGTGGGCAATAGTCCAGTGTCCTGATGGACATCACTGACAAGTGGTGTCCCTCAGGGGTCTGTATTGGGCCCATTGTTATTTAATGTCTTCACCAATAACATAGAAAAAGGGATTGAGTGCAACCTCAGCAAGTTTGCCAATGAGACCAAGCTGAGTGGTGAGGTTGACACTCCTAAAAATAAAGGATGCCATCCAGAGGAACCTGGCCAGGTCCAAGAAGTGGGCCCACAGAAGCCTCATGAGCTTTAGCAAGACCGAGTGCAGCTCAGGGCAACTCCTGATACCAGTACAGGCAGGGGTATGAAGGGATTGTGAACAGTTCGGCCAAGAAGGACTTCAGGGTTCCTGTGGATGAAAAGCTGCACATGACCCAGGAATGTTCATTCACAGCCCAGAAAGGCAATTGTGTTCTGGTCTGCACCAAAAGCAGCATGACCAGCAGGCTGAGGGAAGTGATTCTGGCCCTCTACTCTGGTCTGGTGAGACCACACCTGGAGTACTGCATCCTGCTTGGGAGTCCTCAGCACAGAAGGGACATGGACCTGTTGGACTAAGTCCAGAGGAGGGCTACCAAGATGATTAGAGGAATGGAGTACCTCTCCTATGAAGGCAGGAGAGCTGCGATTGCTCAGCCAGGAGAAGAGAAGGTTTCAGGGACACCTTATGGCACCTTTCCTGTGCTTAAAGGGAGCCTAAAAGAAGGCTGAAGAAGGACTTTTTTTTAAGGCTATGTAGTGATAGGACAAGGAGAAATGGCTTTAAACTGAGAGTAGGTTTAGATTAGATATTAGGAAGAAATTCTTTACTGTGAGACTGCTGAGGCACTAGAATAGGTTGCCCGGAGAATGAATGCCCATTCCCTGGAAGTGTTCAAGGCCAGATTGGGTGGGACTTTGAGCAATCTGATCTACTGTAAGGTGCCCCTGTCCACAGCAGGGCCATTGGAACTAGATGATTTGTAAGATTGCTTCCAACCAAAACCACTCTATGATTTTGTGATTCTATGACTCTATAACTTGTCAATCAGGACTATATCCATGTCATAAGTTCTGTCTTTTATTTCTTCATCTTTTTTTTATTATGTTTATAGCAATGCCAGAAGTGCTAAACACACATTACCTACAGTGCCTAATAGCACCTGTGACCAACAAGATGGGTTCTACCTACAAGAGTTTATAAACTTAACATGAGAGGGCACGTAGCTCAGATAAAGAAAAATGGTTTTTGAAAAAGAGAGAACTGAGAAAGTGGACAAAGGAAGAAGTGGCATGACCAATATGGCAGGCCAATATATTTTTGCAGTAGCATCTCCTGATGAATATTTGCACTGGGATAACGTACTGTTTAAAGCAGGGAAACATGATTTGTTTTGGTTTTGATTTGTTGGGGGTTTTTCTATGAGAAAGATTGATACAGACGGTGCTAAGTGAAGGTGCTCTGCAAAAAGAATCTAACAGTTTCAGGAAATGTGACAATGCACACCTTATGTTTGGCAATCTATCTGTGTGATGTCAATTCCAGGCAAACCCAATCCAAAAACCACAGGAAAAAAACCTAAAAGAAGTTCGAATGAAATGGGATTATATCAAATATACATATATAACACATATATTTACAGTTATATCTACAATTTGAATATAATATACCCAACAGAGAACTCCTGAGGGGAAAAAAGGGAAAAGGGAGGGGGAAAACAGGGATAAAAAGAATCCTAAAAAGCAAATATCTCCTAAATACACCCATTAATAGAGAGCTAATGAATAAATATAAAAACAAATTAAATACTTGCCTGAGCGGGACAGCAGAGCTGTGCAAGGCAGCAGCCAACTCCCCCACGCCTCCCGGAGAGACCGGAGATAACGGCAGGTCTGAGTAGCAGACCCTGGCCTATATAAGCAAAGCCCGTCTACGGAGAGACCTGTCGCCTTCAGCCACCAGAAGAGAGAAGAGAGCGAATTCTCTTATCTGCGCCTTTTTATATGTTGTGTTACAGAAAGGAATTATATGGAATACTTCCTTGGCCACTTTTCTAGTTCCTTCCTGGTTACAAGCTGGTCTCCAGGAAGGCCTAGGGTGAAAACTATCACAATCAACCACCATCAAAGCCAGGAGAACAGCATAAGACAAAACAGTGGCTGGGAATTGAACCCACATAAGCTGAAGACAGACACATTTTTGAACATTAAACTTGTATTTTAAACAGTGAGAATGTTTAATCACTGGAGCCAAGTTTCAAATGAAATGATAAATGCTTCATTTCTTGTCACCTTCAAACACAGACTGCTTTTCTGGCATTTATTTTAACAGGTACAAGCTGTATATCACTGAAGTGCAAGTTATCCTTTGCTCTGAGCAAGGGTAAGGGAGAGAAATTTAGTGTTTTGTGATATAAGGGACATCAGGGAAAATTATGCTCATTCTTCTTTCATCCCATTTATGAATTAATAAAAAATATGTATGATTGTGTGCACAAAAATGAGAACACAATTTCTGACACTTGGTCATTTTTATGCTGTCTCATTTGTGGATATATATTCTGAACATCTGTATTCTTTCATTGCTTCACTGGAGTCACAAAGAAGCTTTACAATGTCCCCCTCCCTTAGACTCAAGGGGAGAACTTCAGAACAAAGCACACTGTCTGTAAGAGATCAGTAAGATTTTCTGTCTCTTTTAAAAAAATCTCCTGAATCATAATCTCATCCTAGTTCTGGAAATTCCTTATGGATTGTTTATTTAGCATAATGGCTCAGTGCCTTTCTCATCACTAATAAAGTTCCTTCCAAAGTAATATAGTCCTGTTGGCTGGACACTATGGAGTAGCTTGTGTTTCTGTCCAGTTTACTGTGCCAGTTTTTAAACATGACTTCTGAGATCCTAAAATGTGCCAGAACGTAAGTATATGCTGAATGACAGTTACTGACAACTTGCACTGGCAATGAGGTATTGTAAAATACAGGATTGATTCTAGTTATTGTCTGTAGCATTTCCCACTGTAGAATCCTAAATTTTCAAGACAGGATAATAGCACCTGGGAGAATGGAAATAATTCTTTAGGTTTCTAGTTTCCATTAATGTTCAATCTTGCTATTTTCTTTCTTTTCATCTTTCCTGTCAGGTTGGAACAAAACAAAACTTACGAAGTAGCAATTAAAATTTTTGGGACAGAGCCCTGTTTTCAGAAAAATGAAGTCAAATATCTAAACATCATTAAAAAAACCTACTCACTGAGACTATCTAAAGTCCCAGCTGTTGTTGCATTGTAATAGTAATGAAATCAGAAAACAAAGCTCTGAAAAATCTTAAACGTAAACTCCATGAGAAATGGATTTTTCAAAATGATTTTATGAAGATATTAACCAGGTTTGTATTGTTCTCTTATGGTAATTTTGCTAAAAATCAATTAGTTTCCTTCAGCTAAAATTATTTTTGTTCAGGCAAAAGAGAAAATAGCAATAAACTAGATTTTAATCCAGTGCAAATGGATTTAGTTCTTTTGAAGTCAAAGGATTTATTCCAACTTCTATTCCCCGAGTATGAAGCACAACTGTTCACTACTAAAAAATGCCCACTTTATCTCTCTTAGGTGGAACAAGCTTCTTGGAAACCATCATATTATATTACTATTCAGGACAGCTTTTATTTCTGTGTTTTGCCTCAGCAGGATATTCTTCCCATGGTATAGGCTGTGTGTGCAGCATCCAAGTGTGGTGTCTGCTTTTGGTTATTTCCAACAGTCACTCTGAGCCTTTAAGGGAGATGTTTAAGCAAGCAAAGCACTCATGGGCTTCAAAACTCCCTGTAAGAGATGAAAGCAGTCCTTAAATCTTGATAACTGAGGGAAGCTACAGAGGAGGTATAGTATTTCTCTGAATTCTGAACTAGGTTTTATCTCATGATGTGTGTATGCAATGGGATAATGTGAGGGTTGAGCAAACCAATTCTCTGTCTGGCATCTCGTGATTTAAAGTTTTAATGTTTTCTTAACTTTCCCTTTTGTCTTTAATGTGTTTCTATGTATTTCATGAAGCTGTTATATCTGAAGGCTTTTATCTCCTACAGCCACCTTAACTATTCAACAGTAACTGCTTGGAGAGCAACAAAGAGAATAATGTTTCAGACACCGCATTGACAGGTGCTAGTAGTGGGGAGCAGCTGAGTTGAAGGATTTAATTCTCCACTTGTTCTAATTATCAAAAAGGTGCAGTTGTGTCTTTTATGGAGTCTTTTCAAGTAAGTGTCAGTTCCCAATTCAGAAGACGACGGATGAAGCAAAAAGAAAGGGAAATTGGGAATTTCTCTATGATGAGTTTAATACAATTTCTCAGTGATGCATTCTTTGGCTACACCTCGAATCCTGTATTCAGTTTTGGGCATCTCACTGATAGAACAACATTGAGGTGCTGGAGCAAGTCCAAAGAAGAGCAATGGAGCTGATGAAGGTTCTGGAGCATAATTCTTATGAAGAGCAACTGAGGGAACTGGGGCTCAGGGGTGAACTTATAGCTCTCAACTGCCTGGAGGAAGGTTAAAGCAAGGTGGGTGTCAGTCTCTTCCCCCAGATAACAAGTGACAGGAAGTGACCTTAACCTGAGCCAGGCAAGGTTTAAATTTGATATTAGGGAAATTTTTTTTCACAGAAAGGGTTGTAAAGCATTGGAATGGACTGCCCAGGGAAGTGATGGAGTCATCATCCCTGAAAGTGTTCAAATAACATGGGATATGGCACTTGAGGAAATGGTTTAATGCTGAACATCACGGTGATGCTATGTTGATGGTTGGATTTTATGATGTTAATGGTCTTTTCCAACCTTTACGATTCTATGATTCTGCTACTTATGAGGGAAACAATAGCTTCACCATCTCAGGAGACCAGATCACCATACCCTTTTCCCATGGTATGAGTAGGTAAGAGAGTTACTTAGATAGCAAAAGCCTGCTTTCATATGGATGACAAATCTCAGCCTGCCAATTATCTCACTGTCAGCACGTGTCTGTGTGTAAGATACACAGCACACAAGGGTTCTTGTAAATAAATGAGACCAGGACGTTCTTGTTCCAATCCTACTCATATATGTACTGATTTATATTCATACATGACCTTTAATCAACCTGCATGAAAAATGAAACTCACTGCTTCTTCTGTAAAGAAAATTCTAAATATATGAAGGGAGAAAAGCAGAAGGAAGTTGCAAAATGCTCTCCAGACCACATTTGGTACTTAGCTAATTTCAAAACACATCTTTGTACTTTGGTCTTTTATGAGAGGACAGATTTAATAGTAGACTCCTGAGTCTAGTACACAGTACACAGTAAGTGCGTGTGAGTGCCTTGGCACACATTTGTTTGAGGAAATTTGTCCCTACAATTCCACTGGTGCAGTGTGGGCTTCTAGCCTCACCACCTGCCGAATAAATCAGGCAGGATGTCTTATGCAGAACGTCTGTTTCCTGCTAAGCAATGACCTGTGACCCTTGGCAGCAGGAGCCTCTTTCCCTTCAGTCTTACTGTGCTGCTTTGTGTCCTCTCCGGGTGAGAGTTGAGAGTGTTGCTCCCTTGGAAGGTCTTGGACCACAGCCCCAGGTAGGAAGGAAGTGATGTGTAGCATTTTTTGTCAGAGATAAAATGGAATTAGCCTGCAGGATGTGTGAGTAAAGGAAGCTTACATAAAAGTAGAATCACAATGCTCTCATGAAGCGTTTAAAGGCACTTGTCTCAAAAATAGGGTAAAGTAAGTTAGAATGCAGGAAAACTGGAGTCATTACACACAGCCTTTCAGTTTAGCCCAGGTCTCACAACCTATTAAAATGTGCCTTTCGCCCTTGTGAAGTTTCACAGATAAAGCAGTTGTGATGTCTTTCCTTTCTTTGCACATGAAGTCCTAGCAACCGCAGACCTAAACTATGCAGCTATGTTATTTTGAAGATGTAGAACAAAAAATTATGTTTACAATAATACATCTTTATATAGTTCCCATGCCCACATATAGTTTTCAGTAAGAGTACATAAAGGAAGGTTTGAATCTGTTTGGAATTTGTATTTTTTTGTTGATGTCAGTGATTTTCAGTATCAAATCTGCATTTTTGAGTTTTAAATCTAGTATAATGACTTTACTGATTTAATGCAGTCAAACTCCTCTTACTTACATGGTCCTTCTGTAATTGAAGACTGTATTAATTTTCTCTGTCAATAAAAGTTTAATTAGGAAAGTTTTGTCTTACGAGATTTGCATGTAGTTCTGGTCGTTTTATGTGTTTGGTTTAGCCAACTTTATAACTGAAATTGACACTAAAGGTAGACAAGATAGAGAGCATTTGAATAATAACATAATAAAAACTCAGGGGAGGAGCTGAATGGACTAAATTCAAAATTATTTGCAGCAGAATGACTTTCTGAGAAGATCACCTTACTAAGTTCATTTCACAAGGGTTATTTTTAGCAATTTTGAAATTTCATTTGAAACAGACAGCTTAGATGTAATGTTATATTTGGAAGTAATAGCCACAGCTTTGCAAACAAGAAAAGTCTAGTCTAGTATCACATTATAACACAATTTGGGTTAATTATACCACAAACAGAACAGAATTTTGGCCACACAAATTGATAAATACATAGCAATTAAAAATATAAAAGTGATTTCAAAACATGTTATTTTTATCCAGTAAAATCTATGGGTTTTTTCAGCAGTGCAGAATCAATTTAGTTCTGCTGTCTCCCTTCTTTCTCTTGTTGTGAAATTAAAGAGCATTTGATAGAAGTATCTCCCAGCAACAGGTTCAATCCACTTTTCAGGGGTTTTCTGATACCAATATTTTCAGACAGATATGTGCCACATTTTCTTGAACAGATGAAAAAAGCCATATGAAATTTCTGTTAGATTATTTACAAGATCTAAGTAGACCAGAGTTGTTACCAGTGGACCTCTCTTTCCTCTGCAGGTTCAAGCTAAGATCAGTGCAAGGTTGGACAGCAGCCATTATCACTTCAGGAAATTGAGGTGACCAGCCACTGACCGCAGTGTACTCTCTCCCTCATAGCAGACCAAAAGCTTTTCTGGTTTCCTCCTAGCTTCCTCATCAGAATGTAATGATACATCCAAGCCATGAGCCATTTCCTTCAATTGCACCTCCTCTGATAGTAGTTGCCTAGATAAGGGATATTATATAGCTTCCCAATTTCTTTGATGGAATAACTTTGGGTTTTGATGGATTGTATAGCTTTCCCAATTTATCAAAGGGACATCCTACCCTTCCTTGTGCAAGTAGGACTACATGGTGCTGTGTACATGCTCCCAGTCATGGGACATTGAACTGTCCAGGCAGTTCTGCTTCTGCTAGAGAAATACCTAGTGGTGGTAAAACACTGTCACAGGTCCCAACCTTGACACCAGCAAGAATCCACAGTGATTTTTTTTAGAGTTCATATGGTACTTGATCCCTAAAAGTTTTGTCATATCTGGCCTAGATATTGCAAGATTAAGCTTGCTTATTCACAGCAGCTATAAGATTATCCCCATTTGTGATCACACCTGATCATTTTATGGCACTGAAGTTAAATGAAGGTGGCATATAGGCACAGACACCATGCTGTGTGATAATGAAGAGAGAAGATAACCTGTCTGCAAAATTAAATTTAAAATTAGTGGCTCCCAAATTTGTTTTTGCAACCTGCTCCCATTTCCATTGGTAGTATAGGGCTTACAGCCTCTGTTCAGTTCATGAAATAGGGATTCATGATACCCGCTTGAGAAATACATGAGACAGCATTTAGGTCCAGGCAAGGTTAGCAGAATCAGAGAATCATAGAATCAGTTGGGTTGGAAGGGACCTCTGAGATCATCAAGTCCAACCCTTGATCCAACACCACCATGATTACTAGACCATGGCACTAAATGCCACATCGAGTCTCATCTTAAAGATCTCCAGAGACGGAGAATCCACCACTTCCGTGGGCAGCCCATTCCAATGCTGGATTACCCTCTCTGTAAAGAAATTCTTCCTAATATCTAACCTAAACCTCCCCTGGCACAGCTTAAGACCATGCCCTCTTGTCTGACTGACAGTTGCCTGGGAGAAGAGACCAACCCCCACCTGGCTACAACCTCCTTTCAGGGAGTTGTAGAGAGTGCTGAGGTCTCCCCTGAGCCTCCTCTTCTCCAGGCTAAACAACCCCAGCTCCCTCAGCCTCTCCTCACAGGACTTGTGTTCAAGTCCCTTCACCAGCCTTGTTGCTCTTCTCTGGAGACTTTGGAGACTTCTAGATGCTAAGTTAGAGCCCTCCAGGGATATGGAGGAGCTGAAACAAGGGTATATGAGACACTCTTTCAGTGCTCTGGTCCCCATTTCTGTATGCACTTTGAGATGCCCTGTAGGCTGGATAGAGATAAATGCTAATCAGATGTAATGATTGGGTGGCCAAGATCTAATTATTTTATTCTCCACTGAAAAGCTTGTGCAGGCTGAAGTTGAACTGCTAGAAATAAAAGACTGTTGTGATTGTTACTCAGTACACACATTTCCTCATATTCCATTCTTTTACAGTAAGAATGGAAAGGCACACGAGGGAATACTTTCTGTACCCTAAATTTAACTTCCATATGCTTCCTTTTTTCTACTTCATAATCCCTCTTTTTTGGCTATACCATTCCTGAGGTGAAGTTTGTTTTTATGCACTGTTGACACCATCCAAGTTTGAAAGAACTCCAGTTTGAATTTTTCTGACAATTCCAAACCTGATTTTTATTTTGAGCAAAGTGCTGGATGAATTTCATCTTATATAGAAGTTTCATTCAGTTTCAGAACCAATATTACATGTATTTTTGGTCATGTCAACTCTTCTTCTTACTGCCTTCTCCTCTGTATAGTTCCAGATAATGTGAGTCTCTTCTCGGGTTATGCAACAGTAGGAAAAAATTTTGAGGATACTAGAAGGTTTTTGAGGTTACTCATTCCCTGTTTTTCCAGAGATGTCCCTTGGAGATGTGCTAAAGAAAAGTTTGATAAATGGTATGGCCATGAACCACCTCTTAGTTTTTTGTTCAGTTTGACACATACAGCTGGAGGTTTAGGTTAGATATCAGGTAAAGGTTTTTCACCCAGAGGGTGGTTGGGCACTGGAAAACAAAGCACTGAGCGTTAGAATCATAGCGTCATAGAACACGCTGAATTGGAAGGGGCCCATAAGAATCATCAAGTCCAACTACTGACCCTGTGCAGGACACTCCAAGAATCACACCATGTGCCTGAGAGTGTTGCCCAAATGCTTCTTGAACTCAGACAGGCTTGGTGTCGTGACCACTTTCCAGCTGTGTCCTATTGCCTTAAGAGATCACAGAGAAAAGAGACTCCAGGCCAATTCAGTGTATAAGATAAGATAAAGAGAGTAGGTCCTTTAATCTCAGGCCTGAGGCCCAGGGAATACATATGACGCATGTGCCTCTAGACAGTGGTTCTATGATTTTATAATAAGGTCCATCCAACCCCAGATTTGTCCGCCCCCCAGTTCTGTCACCTGACATGCCTCTTCAGGAACTGAGTTTGCTGTCTTTCGACACCTTCTTCTTCATCTTCATCACACACAGTTCTTAGAGTTCCTCCAAAGTTCTGGGCTTGAAGGTCGCTGTGTCTGTGTGATATCTTTTGGTCCAGGCCTTAGGTTGTTTTTCTACAATTCTACCTTCTTTGTCTTCGTCTGTTACTTATCATGGGCTGCATACAGTTTAAGGGAGAGGTCCCTAAGGGATCCCCATTAGCTTTAATTTTACAGCATTGGAATCATTTAGCTGGCCCTGAAACACCCTTAAAAAAGCAGGAATTGGGGCAATTGTCTATGAATGTCTGGCCTCTATACGAACAGCTTAGAGGGGCGGCTACCTCAACTGAGCTGCCCAGCTCCACTGCAGGGGGAAAGCAGGAACCAAAGGAATTTTCAGTCTCTGCATCACATCAGGGGGGAACGGAAACACGAAAAAGGAGCAAGTCAATCTCAGCCACTGAGAGGAGGCAGAAGTGGGGATTACCCCCTTTTGACCCCTCAAGCATGAAGGCTGAAACATGAGACAGTGATTTCACTGACACAGGTACAGAAGCATTTGATGATGAATCAGCCAACAGCCTACAGGAGGAGCAGGAGAAAACCCCTGTAGTAAAACCGAAGGCAAAGGGGAGAAGAGTGTGTGA
The DNA here is from genome assembly GCF_003984885.1 of Neopelma chrysocephalum. Classification (NCBI taxonomy): domain Eukaryota; kingdom Metazoa; phylum Chordata; class Aves; order Passeriformes; family Pipridae; genus Neopelma; species Neopelma chrysocephalum. The sequence goes on from NW_020925013.1 coordinate 499,531, forward strand.
GGCTTTGGCAGATCCAAATCCAGTAGCTAGGAGAACGAGAACAAAGAAGGATAAGCTGGCACTGCAGGCCCCCTTAAGACAAGCTATGACCAATCAAAGCCCAGTGTTATTAAAAGTTCCCTTTTCTCTGGTTGAATTACAGCAGTGGAAAACTTCCATTGGGGCATATAGAGATAACCCAGACAGAGTAGCAAATTATGTACAAAGAGCAATAAAAACATAAAATCTAGATTAGTTTGATTTAGAAGTAATAATGGATACTTTACTGGACCCCACAGAGAAGGAAATGGTTAAGTGAGCTGCCCGAGCTGCGACTGAGATACTGATAACATCTAGGCAACTTCAAGGGGAACTCAAGGATATTTTCCCCTCAGATGACCCCAAATGGGATCCTAATTTACCAGAGAAAAGGGAAGCATTGAAAAAAAGGCAGTTAATTGGTAAAAAATGCATGAGGTAAAGCAGGATAGAAATGAGTCCCCAACAGATTTTCTGAATAGGCTAAAAGAGGTCATATGAAAACACACAGACATTGATACGGAGTCAGATCTAGAGAAAAAGCACTTAGTTTCTTTATTCATAGGCCAGTCTGATATAAGATGATATAAGGAAAAAGCTGCAGAAAGCAGGTGATAAAAAGGATATTGGTGAGTTATTGGATAGAGCTTGGACAGTATATCGGAATAGAGATTAGAAAGCCAGGGCAAGGATGATGAAGCTAAACAGGGACTACCAAGAACACCACAAACATAATGCCCATCATGAGTATTATAGATCTAGTCGCCAACATGATAGAGTAAACGGTAGATGTGCTTTCTGTTAAAGGAAGGGTCATTGGAAAAGGGAGTGTCTAGACTTGAAGAGAAATGAAAGTCTCCCTCCCCCTCCAGCCCCCCAGCTGACTGTGAACCAGGATGCATGAAGGGGATCAGAGGATTTGTCCCCAGCAGAACGTCTGGTTGTAGCTAAGCTGGGAGGGGAAGAAGTGGAATTCTTGGTTGACACAGATGCGGCATATTCTATATTAAATACTTTGGAGGGGAAATTGAGTTGTGATACTACAACTGTAGTTGGGGCTACAGGGGTAAGTGAAACCAGGCCATTCTTTAAACCTTTGAGATTTAAATTAGGTAAACACTGGGTAACTCATCAATTCCTCTATATGACAAACTCCCCCAAGCCTTTATTGGGTAGAGATTTATTGGAGAAATTAGAAGCTGAAATTAAATTCTGCAAGCGGGGGGGAGATAAAAGTTATAATTACTAACACTAAATGTGCCGAGGCAGCTACCTTCTTCATACAGGAGAACCATGGAGAGATCCTGCAGAGGTTGAGAATACTGGCATCCCAATAGTGTGGGCCAATGAATATCCAGGGAAATCCAAACAAGCAGGACTTGTAAGCATCACACTCAGACCAGGAGCAGCTCTGGTAAGACAAAACCAATACCCTTTGAAGCTAGAAAGCTGTGAAGGTTTAGCACCCATAATTGAAAGGTTTCTTAAATTTGGCTTATTGGTAGGATATGAGTCCAAATTTAACACCCCTATTCTACCAGTAAAAAAGGCTGATGGCAAGAGCTACTGATTGGTCCAAAATCTGGGAGAAATCAACAAAATAATCGAGGATATGTACCCCGTGGTATCTAATCCATATACTTTATTAACTATGTTAACAGAGGATCTAGGGTGGTTTACTTACTTGATCTTAAAGATGCCTTCTTCTACATTCCTGTACATAAGGACAGCCAAGAGCTTTTTGCTTTTGAATGGGAAAATCCTGAGAGAGGGAGAAAAACACAACTTACCTGGACAGTTCTGCCCCAAGGCTAAAAGAACAGCCCGACTATATTTGGAAATCAACTGGCAAAAGAACTGGAGGACTGGAGAAGGCAGCAGCCAGAAGAAGTTGTCCTGCAGTATGTGGACGATATATTAATTGCTGCCAGAAGTCGGGACCAATGCATCAAGCTCACTTTTTAAACTTTTTGGGGCTCAGTAGGTATAGGGTCTTGAGGGAGAAGGCGCAGATTGCAAAAGAGATAGTCGTCTACCTGAGGCTTGAAATTTACTGTGGACACCGACGGCTCAGCATGGACAGGAAAGAAGCCATCTGTCATCTCCCAGAGCCCCACACTGTATGAGAAATGCAGGCATTCCCAGGAAAGGTAGGATGGTATCACCTGTGGATAGTTAACTATGGGTTACTAGTCAAACCCCTACATGAAGCCCTAAAAGTGGCCAAGGAAGGACTTGTGACATGGACAGATGAGACCAGAGCTCTATTCGAACAGCTAAAACAATCCTTAATGTCAGCTCCAGCACTGGGACTACCGGACCTAACTAAGCCTTTTGAACTGTTCACACATGAGCAACTGAATGTCGCTCTGGGGTTATTGTCACAAACTCTAGGAAACCAGTGAAGGGCTGTGGCCTACTTCTCTGAACAGCTAGACAGCGTTAGCCAAGGGTGGCCAGGTTGTCTAAGAGCTGTTGCAGCAACTGTTATCCTGATCAAGGAAGCCTGGAAACTCAACCTTGGACCTGGAAGTCTGGAAACACACCATTGTTGTGTATGTACCCCATGCAGTTCAAGCTGTGCTTGAGCAAAAGGGGGGGCACTGGCTGTCCCCTAGCAGAATGCTTAAGTACCAGGTTGTGTTGTTGGAACAAGATGACATTGCCCTGAAAACAACATATGTTGTAAATCCTGCTATGTTTCTGTCCTCAACATTGACAGTGTTCCTGAGCATGACTGTTTGCAGACCATAGAAGAGGCCTATTCCAGCACACCAGACCTGAAGGATGTGCCTCTGGAAAACGCAGACTGGGAATTGTACACAGACGGAAGCAGATTTATGCGGGATGGTAAGCACATGACAGGGTTTACAGTGACGACCAAGGACAAAGTAATCGAGGCGAAGGCCTTGCCAGTGGATGTGTCATCCCAAAAAGCAGAACTAATTGCACTGACAAGAGCTCTAGAACTGAGCGAAGGAAAGAAGGTAAATATCTGGACTGATTCTAGATATGCATTCGGTGTTGTACATGCCAATGGAGCCGTCTGGAAAGAGAGAGGGCTATTAACTGCCCAAGGCAGTGGGATTAAACACGTAGACCAAATCCATGTACTCCTGCAAAGCATTTGGAAGCCAGAAGAAGTGTCTATCATGCATTGTAGAGCTCATCAGAAGGGAAAAACAATTCCCAAATCAGGAAATCATTTTGCTGACCAGGCAGCAAAAGGGGCTGCAGAAAAAGGCATCCTAGCAGTAATACCACAAAAAGAAATTGATTTGACAGGGTACACCCCAAAATATGATGAGAGAGACAATTAGCTAATTAAATGCCTTAAAGCTGAAATCAGAGAAGGTGGATGGGCTATTATATCTATAGGACAGGTTGTAATTATACACCCACTGCTTAGGGAGATACCTCTGCAGGAACATGAGGATATCCACTGGGGAACAGAAAACCTTTTGAAACATTTGAAGAAGGTAGTGACTGAGGTCATGCAATCCATTGTAAGTAAATGTGAAAATTGCAGGCCAAATAATCCTGATACAACTAAGAGAGTGGTGCTAGGAGTAACAAAGGCTGGAGACCAACCCGGAGATTATTGGCAAATAGATTTTGCTGAGTTTCCACCCAGGGAGGGGTAAAAATACATACTGGTTGACACTTTCAGTGGATGGCCTGAGGCTTACCCCTGTCCTACTAACACAGCAAGGGAAGTGGTAAAAGCTTTGCTTAATCACATAATTCCAGGGTTTGGGATTCCTCTAGGAATGTCATCAGATAGAGAGACACATTTCATTGCTACGGTAGTGAGGGAGGTATGGCGTGTCCTGCAAATTGTCTGGGACCTACATACTCCCTACAGACCTCAGGCTAGCGGCAAAGTCGAATGAATTAACGGCACCCTTAAAATGCAAATTGGTAAAATTTGTCAAGAAACATCCACGGGTTGAGCCTTTGCCTCTAGCTCTGCTGAGGATTTGCATCCAACCAAGGTGGAGAGATAACTTAAGTCCTTATGAAATATTGTATGGAAGACCACACTAAGCTCCACACATACCAGGGGATGTTAACATGAGAGGGAAAGCTGATTTACAAAAATGTTTAATTGCTGTAGACTCTACTTTACAGAAGCTCCAGAAATTCATCGAGTTATCCATACCCATAGGATTGGACACCCCTGCTCGTCAATTCCAGCCAGGACACTGGGTCTTCATTAAATGGTGAAATAGCGAACCCCTGCAAGCCAAGTGAAAAGGACCATTCTAAGCCCTGCTGACTTCCCTCACTGCTGTCAAAGCTGCTGGCAAAGAACCCTGGTTTCATTGCTCCGGAGTTAAGAAAGCTTCAGCTCCCGGAATAACTTGTAAATTAGAACCTGACACAGACGAAAAGTATGTGGCATAGACTGATTCTACTATGTATTTTATCTGTACAATTGGTAACTATGAATTGAGTTTGGGATCAAAAATTGCATGTGGCCCTAGACCAAAATCTGTCTAAAACCCTTCGAAAAAATGACTGCTGGATTTGTACCCAAGTACCAGCAATTGACGGTGAGGGTAGCAACTGGCCCCTAACTGGCATTTTACTAAATGGGACAAACTTTGGTAGGTCTATAGTAGAACTCCCAGGAACCTGGAAACAAGTTACAGAAGCCTATTATGCGGTGGCCCTAAGTAACATAATTTCTAATCAGGAAAATTATGTTGTTCCCTGCATGTTTGTTAAGGCTACAGGAAAAATCATTCTCCTTCCCTATTGTGATAAAGACAAGTCCAAAGAGGGCATAAACCCAGAAATTGTGACAAGGATGGCACAGTTCCCCTTGAGATTAATTCCTCCCCAGGGTTCAGGGTGGTACTGGATCTGTGAAAAGGAAGCCTGGAAAGTTTTACCCCTTGATAAAGATTGGACCTGTGCCCTAGTGGCTGTAATCCCGAACATAACGCCAATGCCTGAGACACATCATTAAAACCTTACCTTACCTTACCTCCAAATGGAGTTGCTCTGGAGTTTTTTTCTCCCTGAGTTTTCTTTAGGTAACAATGGATTGCATTGAAGCAGTCCACAGCAATGTTAATGACAGCCTCCGGTACTGCAACATTTGTTTTAAAAACAACCAAGATGTTTACAGGTTAATTTTATATTATTTCAACTGCAAGTCTAATCAGAATTAGCCTGGTTTTTTTCAACTTCTCTCCTTTCTCCTCCTCCTTTTCCTACCTACTCACAGTGATTCACTTCTGATCATCATGCAACAGAAAGAAAAATGCAGAATTGCTTTGAAAATAACTTTTGTTTGCTCAATGCAACTTGTATTTTATTAAAAATAAGAATCAGTGTGCCAGAATCCAGTGCTTATAGTTTTAATAGTAGCACTAATAATATTAAGCAACAGCTAAACTCATTCACAGAACATTTATAAGATCCTACAATCCAAACAGTCTTTTTGAAAACCTCTTGAAAATATTAACTTTGGAGTGTCATAGCTATGCATAGTATACTATCATGCAAGATGCATGTAGCAAAGACTGACTCTTCAAAACCTAATTTCAGGGCAAACAAGCTGGAAAATCAAAGTGAACAAGATACAAAGACAGACAAAATGGTACATATTCATTTTAGAAAATTATTATTCAAATCATGGAACAGAGAAAAAAACAAGAATGGGACTGGTATAAGGAAGACACAGAACCAGGCTCTTTCCAGTGGTGTCCAGTGACAGGACCTGAGACAGTGGACACAAACTGAAACACAGGACGTTTTCTCTGATAATCAGGAAATACTTTTTTATTTTGAAGGTGACCAAGCACTGGCACAGATTGTCCAGGGAGGTTGTGGAGCCTCCATTCCCGGAAATCTTCAAAAGCCATCTGGGCATGGTCTTGGGCAACTTGCTTCTGGCAGCCTTGCTCAAGTAAGTGGCTTTACAAGGTGACCTCCAAAGGTGCCTTTCAGGCTCCAATATTCTGTAATTCTCAGGTTCTGAGATAAAGATGTTACAACTGAATGAACAATGTACAAGTAATGAAATATTTCTGCTGTTTATTTTTTTGTATATGTTCCCTCTCCCATGTTTGTGAGTAAGTTTTCCCTTAGAAGATGTTATTTAATTTGGAATAATTCTTATATTATTGAAGAATAGTGCTTAGGTGTTTAGAATAGCACTTAGCTGTTTAGAACAAACAGTAGTACTTTTAGTTTACTATACAGAATAGGCTGTATATTAACCAAATGCTAATATTTGCTACTGCAGTGTTTGTTTTGTTCCACTAAAGCATTATAATTTTCTTCATTTAGTTTATATGCCAACAATTTTTATTTTTAATTGAGTCCTATATACTCAGCTCTTCACAGGTCATTTTGGGAAGATGAACCATATTAATCTAAGTGTTGTATCTGTTTATATCTGTATGTGCAGTATGGTTCCGCAAACATCTAAATTTTCAATGTCCCTTTTTTATTAATTTTAGTCCAATTCTTTCTTCTTACATGTTTTTCTTCCAAAAGCTTTCTGTTCATACACAGAAGAGTTAGTCTAGTAATGCAAAACACATTCTGTGTACAGAAAAGGTTCCCTTCAGCTCCCACACTCCTATAATGTCAACAAGCATTTGGGCATACAGGCAAATTATTTTGCCACTAGAGAAGTAATTCTTTGCATGTTGTCATCTTTCTTTCATTTCTTAACCCTTTTTATTCCCAGAGTTCTTTGACTAAGCCTATCAATCTCCATATATTATCCCATCTATTTTTAAAAAAAATCACAGGTTAATTTTCATCCTGCCATTTCAGCAGCAAGAGAAGGAAACACATGAAATGGAATCCCATTTCTTGCTGATCTCATCTTCAAACCAGTCTTTCTTAGTGACTGACTGCTTTTTCTTAAAATTCATCATGACTTTCCTTTGTCTTGAGTGTTTTCTCTCTTCTCATTTCTTTGGTTTTTTTTAAAGGCCTTCTCTGCTCATGTTGTTTGTGTTTTCTCCTCATTTGAAGGATTCCTCCAATCTGAGCCCCACTGAATACTGATTTGCTAAAGCATAAAGAGAATAAGACTGTTTGATTTTCTTTTTCTCTGACCACTGTGGGCCTTGCTGTCCCTTGAGCCCACAGGGACCCATCAGCACAAAAATCAGATGTTCAGCAATTTCTGCACTGAAAGTTTTGGGGAGCCATAGCCATGATAATGCAAATATTAGGGTAATGTTTTTAGCTGATTGGTTTACTTTTTACAGCATTGATTATATTTTCTTTCAAGAGGAACATTTCAGCAAAACAAGCTTTTTTAAGATGACTTTTTTAGAAATGTAGTCTGTGTTTAGCTTCAAAGAAATTAAGGGAAGGAGCAAATAGTATCTAAGCTCAGGTGCAAAAAGGCAGCAGCTATTTGCCCCTAGCTTCTGCATTTGTTCTTTTTCAAATTTATAAACTTAGGATTTGTCATTGCCAAAGCAGAATTTTTATTTTCTGAAAATTTTCAATTTTCCAACTATAATTGCAGTCTTTCCAGTACTTTTACCAAGTATGAATTAAGACAGCTCAAACATTACCGTGAATTAATTAATCAGGTTTACAACCCAAACAGCAAAAATGTAGTCTTCATTTGATTTGTGTCTGGCTTAATGTGGTAATGTGCACGTCTGCACTATGTTATTTTTTATTTCCTTCTCTACTGCTTGTGCTGCTGGTGTCCCTGCCCAGTAAAACATTTATAACTGCACAGTTATATTATGTCTGCCTTTTTTTAATGTGCTGGTAACTCAAGCAGAACTCCACACCTTTGGTTTCATCAGCAAACAGCACACACTGCTACATGACTGTAATCTGAGATCCAGAGTGAGATTTTGTTTTAAAAGAATCCTGAAGCCACTCAGCCTCAGCTTTTATAATTCTCCATATGTGATCCCTCTGCATCCTGCAGACCGCCTCTGCAATTTTTGAATAAAATAGTATTGCTGAATTTTTAAGTAAGATTTCAAATATATAGAATAATCATATTTTTTTCATTTAGGAAAAAAAAGTATGCTATCCTCTCTGTCTTTATTAAGTTCATCCTTTTGTGAGAGATTTCTGATTTATTTTAGGCAGTGTGACATTTCACATCTTGTTTCTCCTTTCTTTTTTTTGTCAAATACCAAAATGGTTTTTTCTCCTTAAACTAAGGAGTTCTGTAAGATTCTGAATATCTCAGGATATTAAGTATCCTGAACACCTCCAAATGCTCAAAACATATTGCTAATTACAATTTAATTTAACTAGGACCAAAACAGTTTGTTGTGTTTTGGGGAGTTTGTCTTTGGTTTTGTGGCTTTTTTTCCCCAAAATGAAAAGGATAATGTACTCCATGATGCCTTGATGGGGGTAGGCAAGTGCATGCCTTCGTATTAAGGAAGTGATTGTAGAGTGAAAGCTGATTGTGCTAAGTAAAACCAGCATAAAAAAGCCCCCTGTCAATGTAATCTGTGCCTACCTCATGTATGACTTCTGCAATTTACTGCATTTCAAAGCATAAGCTCTGCACTCTGAATTATACCATCCAGTAAATGGGCCAGAATCAAAACTCCATTCTCATCATATCATTCCAAGAGGGTAGAGAAATCCTGCAAAAGCTCTGTAAAAGAGTATTTATTCAGAAGTTTTTTGGAGACCCTCTTTGACATAGACTTCCAAGAGTAAGCCAAAGCTCCTCAGAAACACATGCTTTGAAAACTGGAGGAGTTGGTGTGAGAAAACTGGTTTTAGAGTATTTTTGGTGCATTTCAGTTTTGTGCTTCTCTTCACAATTTGCAGAGAAATAAATTTCCTTTTTGGTGAAAAATTTATAGCTTTCATTTTTTCTATGTAACTTTAGGTTTTGGGACTTAAGGAATATCAGCTCTCAAAATATACATTGCTGTCTGTACCACAAGCTGTAGCTCTTAAAAAACAAGCAAGTTACAGGCAGACACAGCATGGATTGCATTGGCCAAAGATGTAAGTAAGCCTGTCTAATATCATTAACAGTAATATAAATGATCCCTAAAACAGTCAGAAGGGAACTTCTTCACTATTCAATGCCTCAGAAAATATTTCCCAGAGGTGTAATGTTTCACTTTGCTTGCAGGTTTCATATACTAAGTTATTGATTTAGTTAAATGGATTTCTAGTAGCAGTGCTCTATTTTTATAGACGTACTATAAGAGCTGTTCAGAGTATTTTCAGGAAAATGCTTCTGTTGAAATGTGTTATTTCATTCAAGACAATTTTTTTTCTTATATGTATTGATTTACAAGTTTTTGATGGAATAATTTCTGCAAATGATTTTCTGGATACTTCAGGAAAGGGAGTCTATTTTCAGCATTTAGTCTATGAAGAAGGGTTGTGTTTTTAGCAGTCTTTGATCTGTAATATAAGGTTCAAGGACATTCCTGCTTAAAGAACAGAAAAAGTATGGGGTATAATTGTATACTGCATGTAAGATTTTGAATGTACTCTTTTGTCTAACTACTACAGCCATTATGAGAGCTTAACTTGGCTGTAGAAAAGTGTATGCTCTCTGCTCTGAGAGGAGAATTAGGGGGTTGGTTACATACCCTAAATTTGACCTCTTGAGGTTACTGAACGTGTAAAAGTAGAAGAACCAGTGTGATTTTAATTGCCTATCTTGATTTTTACATAAAAATATTAAAAATGGAGATTTCATTAATAAAAAATAGAATTAATTTCTTTGCACTGTTTCCCTTCCTCATGAATTTCAGTTTTGCTGGACTTAAATGACCTGCTTAAGAAAGCATCAGCGATTAATCTGATCATATACATTTGTCACTTATTGCAGCAGATTTTCCTAAAACCTGCTTTAGTGAGGAAGGAGCAATAATTTCCTCAAGAAAATCCTGGGCAGGAAGTCAGACCATAAAATGGTGTCTTTCAGATTGTAGTGGGTTGGTTTTTTGGATTTTTTTTTTATTTTTTGGTAAAAATACACATATATTTTGGTATAATTCAGTTGGTTTCGGTTTCTCTCAGTTTCTATAATTCTTTTTTCCTTTCCTTTCTTTGCCAAAAAGGAGAGGGAGGGGAAGGGATTTGCTGAGCGTTGGAGATTTTGGCAGGAAGCCAGCTCAAACTTACTCACAGATATTAAATCTGAGCTATATTTTAAAGGAATCTCTCAACAGAGTGCTAATAAGACATACAAATAATGCTTTGCAGGATTGCTTTTTGAACATAAGGCTTTGGAAAGCTCTCAAACACTCAAAAAACATAGGAATAAATGTATTCCTTCCTTCTTCATTATTTTTAGGTCCTTCTCAGATTCTTAAGTAATAAAAACTTCATGCCACAGTATGTGCTCAAACTGTGTCAAGTACCATATCAAGCAGTGGCCAAGCACATTCCTGCACAGTAATTGGACCAGTCATTTGGAATTCTTTCAAACAAATTGACAGAAAGTAAATTCATTAGAAAAAATTCTCAACCACATTATTAGTTGCTTGAATTGCTGCAATGTGAGAAATTCACCACATAACTTTCACACTCAGTCATACTCCCTTTTGTATGTTGTTTTATTTTTTTCTGTAAAGAAAGTTACAATGCAATTGGTACTAGGTACCTGTTTTAAAATGTTTGTGGATCTTCACCCCAAATAAAAAAATATTTCAGTGTTATCAGCTTTCTATAAATATACTACTGGATCAGTTTACTGGCAGAAACATTTGCAAAAGCTAGTGGTTAATTGAACACTGGAGACTATTTTCAAAAGAATGTTGATTTTCGAATCACTTAGAATTGTTTTTTCAGCATATATTCTGTCTTGATCCATCCAGTGAATAAAAAACAAAATACAGATTTCCAAGCAAGGTCCAGGTTTTCAGAATTAATTACTTGCTGAAAGTTGCTTATCAATATTTACTAAGTTATTCAATAAACAATTTTAAATCTTGGAATAATTATGAAATTCTCTAAGGCAGATGATATGTTCAGTGACTGGCAGTATATCTATCACTTTATCTTAATTTGTCATTGAGAGGATCAAGAGGCAGCTGCTGTTGTTGTGTGGAAACAGAGGATGTGGTATGGAAAAGAAAATAGAAGTGTGTCAAAATAGAGGTTAATCCTTTTTCCCCCCAGAGACAGGAGTATAACAATACATTAATTCTGTTTTTTCACACTCTCACCTCCTTTGTATAATGTTCCCTCAAGCCCTGAGATGCAAGTGGGTTGTGACACTGAAACACTGAGACTGCTTCTGCACGCCAGAAAAGCCTTCCAGGGACTTGCACTATGAAACAGTAGCCATCACCCTGCAGAGCCCCTTCTCACCCTGTGGTGCCAACAGGCCTGGAGCACTGGTGATGATGTTTCCATGCTGGGAAAGGCAACGTTTTAAGATCTTTCCCACCCTCAGAGTCAGGGAAATGCAGCTAAACAGGTCAATCTTTAATCCCACCTCCTCTGCCTGGTAAACACACAACCTCTCCAAAGGGTGGTGTTATCTACTACACATACCTGCAAAATTATTCAGTCACAGCTAAGTCAAGCTGAGAAGGGGACCAGTCAGTACCATAAAAATGAGATTCTACCTATATTCTTCTTTAATAAACTTATTTTTGTGCCAGTTACAAATACTGAAGGTGAAATACGATTTTGGTTATTTATCAAAAGCAGAGTTTGTAGTTTGTTTTTGTCCCCAGACTGTCATAATATTGAGGGATGTCACACAAATAAAACCTAAATCAGATATTCAATTTTATAAAAGCTGAAAATTAATCTAGAAAGGCAGCTTTCCTCTGTGTTGTAAAGGACAGTCTGATGAAAAATTGTGAAGTCACCGTGAGATGTTGATAAAAGTGATCACTAATGATTGAACCATGAAATCAAAAATATTATTGTATAGTTATTACATAATTTATGTAGCTAAAGGTCACACAATGTTGCTGATACTTCCAAACAAATCAACCGAATTGAATTACTGATATTCACCTAGTTCATTAATAACTGGTCTATTATTTAATTTTCCTTCCAAATGTTAACATTACTTTCAACAGCCTTAATGAAAGGTGTGCTGTTTGAAGTTTTATAGTATTTGTCATGTTTTATTTAGTGTAGGTGAAATTCTGAATGCCAATATTTACACTCCACAGTGAACCTCTAATTCAGAGTTTTTGTTTGAATACATCTTTGTTTCTTTGAGCACCTGCTCAAATGCTTGCAGTTTACTTTGAGCTGTGTTATTTTTCTGTGTTTGTTTCTGGCCCCTTAAGAGAATCTCTTTTCTACTCATCTGGAGGCAAGCTACTCTATGTTCCTTCTCTTTCTCGTTTGCTTGCCAGTCATCATACTTTGAGAATTTAGCTGCTTCAACATTGCAACTTCCTTTCTCCTCCTTGCCATGACAAATAAAACTGACACCTGATTTGAACTATCAGATGAAATTATAACTGCACATATACTTTTTTCTTGTGAATTAAAATATTCCATTAAATATAATGGAAGGGAAAGATTCTAATACTCTTGAAATCTTATCTCTCTTTTACAATGTCTGAAGAGTCAAATCCTTTTGGTAGTGATTGTCTTATGCACAGAGAACTGAGTGAAGAGGAAAGTATTCAAGCATCTGCTCTGTGTTGTGTTGATCTGTATCTTCTTTGGTCCTTTTTTTTTCCTCACTTACTAGATTTTCATGCTCGTTACAAGGGTTACTCCTCTCTACTCCAACTAGTTTGATTATGGGCAGTTAGGTTACGCAGATCTGTGAAGCTAAGGTCTGCAGCTCCTCCAAATCCCTGAGAAAAATAAATGGCCTAAAGGAGGAGTAGCAAGAAACTCATGTCATAGATCAGAAAAACCAAATCCTTTCATCCATGCACTCAGTTGTGGAAGTTCATGGCCCGTAGTTACATTCTGCTTCCACTTAGTTTCCATTACTTATTTATTTCTGGTCTGCTCAGAATCCATTTCTAATGAAGACTGCAGCTCTTCGCATGGTAACATATTAAGAGACAAAACAGAGGGGCTCTTCTTTGGTAAAATTTAACAAAATCGTAATTGGTTAAAACAAACACCAGAAAAAGAATAAATTAATTCTTGGTAAAATAAAAAACTATGCCAAAAAATGTTTCTCTATTGCTCAATATTGATAAAAAACCACAATGATTATGTTTAGTCTGGGAAGAAAGAGTTGTAAGGAACTCAGAAGAGAATAAGTTGTGGAGCTAAAACTCTTTCATGATTTTTTCTTTCTTGCTAGAAATCAAATGCTGTCTCTAAAGCCCCTTTTGACTTTGTGAGAAAGTAATTAAATGTAGAAGATGTAATAATTGTTGTGCATGTGCTCATAGGCATTACAGCAAGCAAAAAAGCTAATAAATGACATAATTTTCATGAATAATGTTAATTCAATTTTCAGTAAGAACTGTGAGAAATAGATACCAAAAGGATGAAGTCTTGGAAAAATAATCCTCGCAGGAGTCAGTTAACCCTGCTGCTCTACGGACACTGTCATACCCTGCAAATTCTCCATGTTGCTCTTTAGCTTTCCCTGGAGATAAATTCACATTACAGAAGCTCTGTGATGTATATATATAACAATACCTTGTATAACTTCATTTGCATCCGACATACTTTACTAAAAAAGGCAATCTAACAGGAAATAGCCTGCTTTGTTCTACTTCAGATTGAATTATGCAAGATGAAGCAAGGAAGCAAATGCAACTAGACTGAATTTATATCAATCACACAGAGTAGATAAGATGTGCCTTACCAGGTGGATCTGTCTTCCATCCTGCTATGGTCAATTGAGCTGATTTGATGATTATCACATTAATTTCAGTTTTAACAGAAAACACGTACTCGGGAAAAAAAAACAGGTAGTGTTAGCAAACTGTTAGCAATCCTGACTGTGAATACATACACATGTTGGGACCTGCATTCAGATTTCCTGATCTACTGCACACAATTTCCAAACATCAGGTACTGACTAAATTTAGGAAAACAGCATTCTTTAAAATTTCATAGCTCAGACTGTTGGAGAAGGATAAAGAGAGCAGGAGAACAGACCCAAGATATTTGGGTGAGTTGTGGTGATGATAGGAAAACAAAAAAAATCCAGATGAATATGAAACATTTAAAATGGAAGAACTTCTTTCTTTTTTTTCCAAGAAATAGGCTGAAATATGTAGTCCTATTTTTAAAAACACCTCATCCAAACTCTCACTATGTTCATCCATACTTTAAAAATATTTCAAATCCTTTAGAAAAAGTGTTCTTTTAGTATATTAAGTAAAAATATGCATATCAGTTCTTGTAATGACCATTTCCCTCAATAATACATTGTTTGTTTATGATTTGCCAGTGTGGCACTTCTCATTTTGTCATCACATTTATAACATTTATATATTAAAATCCATACTTTGACTACACCACTACTTAAAGTGACTTAGTATTTGAAGGATTGTCCATTTATTTTTGTTTGTGTTTGACTTGTTCTGTTGATATTAACTTTTTTTAAAAATATCTACCACAAAATTATCACATTCATCTGCAAAGATATAGGAACTTCAGATTACTACTATTATGGTGCTACACCTCACAGAATTAATACCTATCAGTTACTAATACATTTGCCAATATCCCATTTCAATTGACACCAAGATCAGTAAGTTTGTTTACTATCATGGGCCTCATCTTGCTGGGCTTACACTAGCACTGCTTCATTTAGATGAATAGCTCTTGTTTTATACTTGCACACACCTGATTCATATTTTCCTAGAAATGGTGAATAGATTAAGTGCAGCAATTACTGATGGCAAATACCAAACTCTGGAGACCTCTGCATTCCTTCCATTCCAGTTAATGTATTGCATGGTTTCAAGTGTTCGAGGGCCATGGACAAATGAAGGGAAACAACAGTGAAGAGAAGCTGTCCCTGGTGGCCTACTTTCTTTCAGTTGAAAGCCATTCTCCCTTGTCCTATCACTACATACTCTTGTAAAAAGTCCCTCTCCATCTTTCTTGTGGGCTCTCTTCAGACACTGGAAGGGAGGTCACCACAAAGCCTCCTCTTTTCCCAACCTTTCCTAACAGGAGAGGTGCTCCATCCCTCTAATCATCTTGATGTCCCTCCTCTGGACTTGCTCCAACAGTTCCATGTCTTTCCTGTGCTGGGGACCCCAGAGCTTGATGTAGTACTCCAGATGGGGTCTCACCAGAGCAGAGGAGAGGGGCAGAATCACCTCCCTCAACCTCTTGGCCTCCCGCTTTTGATGCAGCCCAGGATACAGTTGGCTTTCTGGGCAGCAAGTGCACATTTTGGGGTCATGTCCACCACCACCCCCAAGTCCTTCTTGGCAGGGCTGCTGTCAATCTGTTCATCCCCAGCCTATATTAATACCAAGAGCTGCCCTGACCCAGGTGTAGCACCTTGCACTTGGTCTTATTAAACCTCATGAGATTCCTACTGGCCCCCTTCTCAAACTTGTCCAGGTCCCTCTGGATAGTACCAGGTGTTTCAACTCACCTTGGGGTCATCTGCAAATTTGCTGAGGGTGCACTTGATCCCTTTAAGTGTCTTACTAATGGAGTCAATTATATGAAATAACACTGGTCCCAGTACAGACCCTGGAGGGACACCACTTGTCACTGGTGTCTGTAAGGACTCTGAGCCATAGATCACTACCCTCTGAATGTGATTGTCCAACCACTTCCTTATCCATGGAAAGGTCTATCCATAAATCCATCTCACCACAATTTAGAGAAAAGGATGTTGTGGGGGACTGTGTCAAAGGCTTCACAGAAGTCCAGATAAATGACATCCATAGCACTTCCCTTGTCCAGTGATGTAGTCACTCCATCATAGAAGGCCACTACATTGGTCAGGCAGAACTTGCCCTTGGTGAAGCTGTGATGGCTGTCTTGAATCACCTCCCTGTCCTTCATGGGCCTTAACATAGCTCCTAGGAGGATCTGTTCCATGATCTTCCCAGTCACAAGAGGTGAGGCTGACAGGTCAGTAGTTCCCAGGGTCCTCCTTTCTACTCATTTTAAATATGGGTACAATGTTTCCCCTTTGCCAGTCTCCTGGGAATTCTGACTGCCATGGCTTTTCAGATAACATGGAGAGTGTCTTGGCAACTACATCAGCCAATTCCCTCAGGAGAGGGATGCATCTGGGATGCATCCTGTCAGGTCCCACAGAATTATGACTGATTGAGGTTCCTCAGGTGGTCATGAATTTGATCTTTACTTACAGTGGGAAGGACTTGGCTCCCACAGTCCCCATTCTGCTGTCCATCCACTTTAGAGGTGTGGGAAGAGATGCTGCCATTGAAGACTGAGGCAAATAAAGTTGTTGAGTACCTCAGCATTCTCATCTCTTGTTACTAGTTTTCCAGCCTTGTTTAACAGGGGGTGGTACTCCTTCTTTGATATCATCCTTTTCTGGTTAACATATCTGTAGAAGTCCTTCTTGTTTCTTGCCAAGTGCAATTCCAGCTTTGCCTTGGCCCTTTTGACCTCATCCCTATACTACTGAAATTCATCTCTATGCTATTCCCAGGTTTCCTGTCCTAGCTTCAACTGCCTGTGCATTTGCTTCTCTCTCTTTAGTTTCTCCAGTAGCTCCATCCTCAGCCATGCCAGTCTCTTGCCTTTCTTGCCCAATTTCTTGCTCCTGGGGACTGTTAGCTCTTGCTCTCTATGGAAGAATTCCTTAAAGATCTGCCAGCTCTGTTCCACTCCTTTGCCCCAAAAGGCAGTCTCCCAGGGGATCCCACTGACTATCTCCCTGAAGAGCTGCAAGTTGCTTTCCTAAAATTTAGGGGGCCTAACTTTACTCCTTACCTGACCCACATTCCTCAGGACTGCAGATTCCACCAGTGCATGATCACTGCAGCCCAGGCTGCCTCCAATCTTGATATCCCCAATTAGCTAACTTGCATTGGCGACCAACAGATCTAATAACACATCCCTCTGGTAGGGCTGTCTATTATCTAACTCAAGAATTTATCCTCCATTCATTCCAGGAGTCTCCTGGATTTACTACAACTCACTATGCTACTTCTCCAGAAGGTATCAGGGTGGTTGAAGTACCCCACCAGCACAATGGCCTGTGAGCACAATACCTCCTGTAACAGACATATTACATGTAATACTAAATAATAGACAATTTGCATAACTTGCAAAATGTTGTAATCATGAAATTTCAATTAATCTACCTCCCTTTTACTTCCCATTCCCATCTCAGGTGAGCCTCATAGTCTTTTAAGGGTCTTATGAGGGAAAATCAATATTCAATCATACCTTTTGTTCAGACTTCCTCCTCTATACTTTTCCCATTTTTCTCCTCTTTCGTTTTACTTTCACTTTTCCAGATCTATTTTTTTTTACTCCCCAAAATTCATTTTAAATCTCAGTGGCAGTTTGTGAGTTGTTACCCAGAGAAACATTCCCACTGTTGTTAGTAATAGCTAATGTGACTGCTCATTAGCGGTAGCTGTTCACAATCTGGTTAGTGTGATTTTAGCTTAGTTTCTTTTGTAAGAAAAGCTACTGATTTTTTTCTCAACAGCCACATCACTCCTCAGCTTATTATTTCTTCATATATAGAGAGAGTGAGAAAGAGAGAGACAGAGAGACAGAGAGAGAGAGAGAGAGGGAGGGGGACAGAGAGAGAGTGTGAGGAAGGGAGGGAGGGAGAGCTACCCTGCAAGCTTATTCTCTTCCATTCCTTATTAAATGAAATCTTAAACCTTCACACATAACTGAGGGATTCAGCTAAGAAAATACAGAGGCTTACGTTTGAAATAGTTGTACTTTTATGCTCAGTGTAAAAAAAGAAACAATTGCAGGGCACAACTCATCCCATCTAACTTCTAAAATGGATCAGATGAATCCCATCTTTAGCACTAGCTGTTATCCAAAGAATCTCTTTTGAATAGGTGGCCTCCATCATTAACATTTCTTGCTTAAAAATATTCTCATTAATAAGTAAAAAAAAGGTGCTTCAGCTACAGCTAAATAACTTAGTCTATTTTACAGAAGATGCAGAAACTTTGTATCCTCTGTAACACACCTTTACAGGAAGTCACAATACAAAGTAGAAGTTGTACAGGCTGTGTGTACATGAAAACGGTCAGGATCAAATTAACCTCGTGTCCTATTAAGTGGTGAAGAGCAGAGTAGTAATAGTAAGACATACCACACATCTGGTGAGTCAACAGTATGTCCATAGTTCCCTTTTGCACAGAGCTACCAGCCTGGACCACAGCAAGCTGATGTGATATATAAAGAAAAGAAGTGATCACATTTGAGTGAGCAGTATTCTTTTATTTCTGCTGAAATCCTAAACTTTTTGATGACAACTCAAAAACTGACACACTCCAGTTTAAATCCAAATATTTTTATTTGGCAAACTTCTTGGGTACTTCATATAAGTTACATTACAGAAACTTCATATACCAACTCAGGCTCTGTGCCCTATGGTAACTCATAAGCTTTCCCGCGAGTAATATGTGGAAATACGGAGAAGCCTTTCAGCTTCTGCTGTGCTATGGAAGCTGAAATCCCAAGGGGAATCTGTTGCCAATGAGAGAAGAAGGACATGATGTAGCTGGAAAGTAGCTTTGGTGAGTCACCGTTGAAGCATATCCAGCTACATTATTTCAATGCAAGTTCATTATTTTTTTCACTTAAAAAAGCATTGAAATTTCAAAAGAAAGATACTTCATTACAAATTATACATGAAAGGCCCTAGTTCTCCATTAAAAATAATCCTGACTTATTGGTAGGAATGCATCATATTAAACAACTCACCTACAAGATTTTCTTCTGTTAGCACTTTAGAAGAGCCTGCCCATATCTGACAGGGTATATTTAAGCATTGCAATGTTATATGAAGTTGGCTTAAAGTCAAAATCTGCTATCATATTGTGCTGGTTTAAAGGTAAACCAGCAGGGGAAATGAACCCAACTCAAAGGAGAGATTATAAGTCAGAATAACAATTTAATAAAATAATACAATAAATACGATTATACAGAAAAACAATTGGTTTTAACCCACAAAACCCAAATGTATAACCCAGCACCCTGGGGCATGAACAGAGTGGTGTTCGTTGGGCCCTCTCAGTCCAAAGTAAAAGCAGAGGGAAAAAACCTGTTGGGGAGAGTGCTGTTGCAGTCTGGTCAAGAGTGGTGATTGCAGTCTGGTCGAGAGTGGTGGTTGCAGTCTGGTTGAAAAGAGGTGGTTGAAGTCCTTCTCTGGATCCCACGAGTGGTTAAAAAAGTCCCAAGACTTCAAGATTATATATATCCTCCGGTTCAGGCAGGAATGCCCAGTACCTCCCTCAAGGTGGGGAGTTCCACAATGGGTGTGAGGACAGGAGCATCCTCCTGTCTCGCAGGCCTCTTAACACCCAGTTTATAGCCTGAGGAGTCAGTCGTGCTCTGGGCAGAAGGTGTAAATGGTCTATTGATAACAGTTTCTGGGAAATGGCATGGAAGTCTATAGAATACACAGCTTTGGGTTACACCCATCCAGTGATGAACTGGTCCCAGCTATTCTAACTAGGACACCAGTTCATCAGAAAGTTTCTACTGAGTCTTTTCACTGTATTCTTTTTTGCTTTAGTATTTTGGTACGCACTCACGCTGGAAGAAATGTCCCAGGGTGGGAAACGTACTGGTATTACAAGAAGAATGTTTAGTACAAGGAGTAGACTATACACAACTGCCTTTTGATTCCCAGGTTGTCAGCAAAACATATTCTCACAGAACTTCCATTGAAGAGCTAGTAACACTGCTGAAATATTAAAGCTCCCTATGAGTTCTTCAGTCCACAATTCAAATTGAAAACTAACCATAAAACCTAATCTGTCAAGAACAAGAACCACTCAAAAATGTCAAACTACCAAAGTGTGTTGCAATGATTTTTTTGACCAACAGCACTTTATTTTACTGAAACAACTCTACAAACATGTTTTGTCAAGTAGCTAGAACAACAGACTGGTAGTGTTATCCAATGTTACCTGACCAGCTGCAAGTATGTTCCCATTATTAATCTGGCCTTAAAGGTCAGTGTCTGCCCTGTGGGAAACCAGAAACCAGAATCAAAACTCACTAGACATGGTAGGAAGCCATTCTACTTTTCAAAGTCTCACATTCATATTTGATAAATATTTACTAAATAAGATATTTACCAGATCTGAAAAAGTTGAATTCTGAAAAAGTTACAATTTGTTGAAAGACGATTAATAAGGCAAATGCATCCTTCCTTTGCTCCAACAGGTAAGACTGAACATGAAGCATATCTTCACAAGGCTTTTTGTATTTCACAAGAAAGATTTCCTGAAGTGAAGGAACAACAAGAGGAAGGAAACAGTATTGGAAGCATTTTCAGAAATAAGTCTTCTGAAGGAAGACTTGCAAGGAAAGGCTGAACTTCAAACGTCATGAATATAATTAGAAGAGAAATTATTATTCCATAGTCTCACAGATACCAACTTCGTGTCTTGATGCATTTTCAGTCTTTTCTGTTCAAGTGGCTAATCAAAAGCCGGGTTAACAGCTGGCAGAAACGGTATTCCTATGCAAGAGCCAGATGTG
Source organism: Neopelma chrysocephalum (assembly GCF_003984885.1). Lineage (NCBI taxonomy): Eukaryota > Metazoa > Chordata > Aves > Passeriformes > Pipridae > Neopelma > Neopelma chrysocephalum. Next base: position 520,132 of record NW_020925013.1, read on the forward strand.
TTTCATAGTGCTTGATGTATCATGAATTTTCAGCAGCTCAGTGAGAACTCCTCACCTGTAAAGGATCACAGGAGTTGTCCCTTCTGTGAGCTCAGCTTCAAACTGCAAGTTCATGTATAATTCCTTATTCTACCCGGTGTAGAGAGACATGAAGGACTGAGAATGAATGTCTAACCTACATACAATTTAGGCACTGAAGGGAATTTTTTCATATTATCTTAGTTAGGTCAAGATGCCATGAAGAATTAGTTCTATCTTCTCATTAATGTACATTGAAAGACTTTTGGTCTGCACCTTGGGTAAACAAACAGGCTGTCTATTTTGGAAAATCTGATTTGGAAAGAAGGTGTAATATTTTGTTTGTTTTGGATTCAGGAGGGCTAGTTTAAGACTGGGTCTTCACTGCACAGAAGACAAGTGCTTCTGTGAGCTTCTCTAGGCTGTGGTCATTAATGTAATTCTGCATAAATAGATTTATATCCTCTTCTGAATTGAATTAGCTAACTAACTATCTAGGTTTAGGTTCTGCCATTTTGTCAGCAAATAAGCACTGAAATCCTAGGGACAGCATAGTTTGCTTTGTTCTACTGTCTTAAGTTAGGCAGTAAAAGTTTCCCTCCTTGAATTTTAAATCTAGTGTTTTACAGGGAATAGAAGAGAAACAGAAGGTATACAGCCAAATTAACATTCAAAGACAGGAAAACAGAAGTAGCTGCAATGCAAATCTGTACAGATTAGCCTAGCAATACTTTACTATCATTCAGACCAACACGCTGTATTGCCCATTGCCTGCTCATTTCTGTTTTCATTTCTTGGTAAGACTGCCAAAGAAGTATCAAGTCTTCACAAAGGATGGGAATAGGACAGCAAAGTCATTTCACAGAGATTAAATAGCGCTGCTCAATATTTAAGCTTGTATCCATTTGTGTCAGTAAAAAACTTGAGGCTTTGGCTTCCACAATTCATGCAAGAAAGTTATTTTTATTCTCTCTCTGATGGGAATGCACATTGTGACACAGTCTGAAGTTGCATTCATCACTCTGCCTTCACAGCACGCTGTCATGCCAATCCTCCCCTCCAGAAGAGAGAACAAAAATGATAATGCTTAGGAGTGAATCACTCTAATTACTTACTCAGAAGTACTGTCAACTGAAACCACCTCTTTTCCATCAGGTTTACCTATATTGTGAGTGATCTAGTAGGGAGTCTTACAAGAACTTGGGTCCAACACAATCTGAAATTTCAATGAGAAAAATGACACCTTGTGTTTTGAAAGGAAATGGCTACAGAGAGAAACCAAAACAAATAGCCTAGGGAGTGTTGTTATAACCTTTAGAACAGTTCCAATCCACTCTTCTCTGTGAATATTTATTCACTTTTTTTTTCTAATAAATATACCTTCCCATACTTGTCATTATGCCATGCAAAATCTCACAGCTCATGGTTGGTTTTTTTTTGAACATATGGTCCTTTTGCTACCTACTCTTTTTCTAGAACTCCATTTGGAAATGATGCATAAATACATCCTGTTTTTCTCAGCTAGAAAAGTCACCCTGCTCATTACTCTTCCTTACTAAAACCTTTTCGCTTGTTGGTGCACTTGGATGCATGAAAGGAGATACAACATTTTCATTTCATATCAGTAAGTGAGAGGTTGGGTTGTTTTTAATTTCCTCACCAAGTGCCAAGATGCCATGATACTTTTAATATGTTAAAATTTCAGGTGTAGATCTCAATCCTTCATCTGGGTCCCACCTCTATTTAAATACTTCCCTTAGAGCTTAGAAATAAACACAATTGAAATTTAAAATGAGATAGAGTGAACCAGAACTTCATTGCCACAATGTGTGGTTATGCAATAAATTCAGAGCGAATATAAAAGAAAGCTGCAATAAAACACCAAAGAAATGGGGAAGGAGTCTTTGTAGCATCTGGGTTTATATATTTGCACTATACCAGCTCTTATTAATGACTGTGATAGGTAATTCACTGTGATTCACTATATTTCTTTAAATAAATAATTTGCTTGATGAAATGCAAATTAGTAAGATTTTGACACAAGCTTTTGACAAAATTTGTGTAGGACAAAATCTTATGTAGGACCTGTTTTAAAAGTGTATCCATCAAAAAAAATAGAGTAGTTCAACATTAAAAATTATCAACATTCAAAACAGAGTGATCACTTCTTTCATGAACAAACATTGCTACCTTCCCCAATAACTGGTTCCTTCATGGTAAAATTTTTTGTCACCAAATATCAGGCTGTGAGTCTAACTGGTGGTTTGGGCTCTGTGCAACAAGAGCTCTTTTGCAGCAGTATTACCTTTGCTTAATCTTATGGGCCAACTGGAGAAGTCTGTTCCTGGTCAGCAGCTGAGATCTGTTCGTTTCAGACTCACTATCTCTCTGCATTTTCACATAATGATGTATTTTAAATTGGTGTTGCAAATACAAGACCTTCTTCTGATTCTGATCATGCCTCTGTATGAAAACAAGCCAGAGGCTCATTCAGAGTTCATTGTTGCAGTTTTGTGAGAGGTATGAGGATAATAAAGCACAACTCTTCTTTCCTCTCCACCCAAAACCACATCAGAATGTACTCACTTCAGAAAAGCATTTCAGCTTGAACTGATTAGTGCTTTCAACAACACTGCATTTCTCTGGAAATGTTCTGACCAAATCTCTATTACAAATAGTTGATTTTTTATTTTTAATTTACAGAAACTTTTTTAAAAATGTGTCATCATAACCTCACCATAACCTTGAAGACAGAGAGGCATTTGAGCATTTTGTGTATTATCAGACATGTTCACATCTCCATTTAAATACAAAGGTCACTGTGCATGATACTTCTCCCTTATCCACACAGCTTTGTGTTACTGTGCCAAAACTACTTATCTGAACATTCTGTAAAATAGTTAATCATCTGTGTGTGAGTTTTTTCCCTCAAAGTCAAAGCAATACTTCGGGCCAGTGTCAGCGTTTGAGCTCTCGGTAATTTTTTTCAGAGTAAAAACTTCAGCCAAGAAATCACCATCATTTTAGGGAACTGATGTTTCAGAAAACTGCAAATTTGATAAGTAATTGATAGGAGACACTAACAAAGGCTCTCACTGGCATATTTCTGAAGTAGTAGAAGCTGCCAATGCACTAAGAGTAAAATTATTCAGCAAACTAGCAGATCATACATTTTTACAGGGATTTCATATTTTTCTTACACTTTCACATCCAAATTTTCAGATTTGTTTTTCTGTTAGCAAGTAGGATGTTCATTTCCAATAGTCAATATTTCTGAAAAGAATATTGTCTGATTATGTAATTGGTCCAAGCTGAAGTTGCTAAGCATTTGGTGACAACTATTTTTAAGACAACTATTTTTAAGGCATTAATGTGTCCTTGTCTTGTGCTTGCCGTTGCTACTCTGTGTCTCTCAAAAGCCAGTCTTACTCTAGGGGCTAGAAAACTGAGGGATAGACACCTTTTTCAACTAAGTCAGTACTGAAGATCTGAAAAAACAACCAACGAATATTTAAAAGAAAACCAATTGTACTTCATATTTATATGCATGATTCTATATTCTTGAACATATCTTTGTAATCACAAGTTTAAGATTCCTAAGAATTATATCAAGGACATTTTGACAACTTATTTTCCAGAACTGCTAACCATTATTTGCAGTTTCAATTGCTGTACCTTTTAAGAAAATAAAGGATACCTTTTAAAATGTACTAGAGAAATTATACAATTTAAAATATAAAACGCTTCTGGCATCATCATTGATAAAACGTAACACTGGACACTAAATGGACATTTAATTACCTGTGCTAATGAGTTGAGTTAGTATTTTTCCACAGTGTACTGCATTTGCAGAGTGCTGAAGGGTCATGTACAGTTCACACGTTCTACATAAAGTGTTGGAAATTAACAGCCTTTTGGGAAAATACAAGCAATTTTATAAGTTATGTTGAGCTGTCAGCATTGGGGTGTCGTTTTCTACTTCTTCTGCCATTACATTTCTGAAGAGAGAAGAAAATTATGAGTTTGCTAGACTTCCTCTCACAGTCTCACAGAAAGCCACTGTGTTATACACATGTATAAATGAATAAAGATGACATTGCACAATACTAATATAAAACAGAGTGGAAACTGCCACGAAGAAGTTCAGCTGCAGTGTACTGAGAAAATAAGAGCCCATTTCTTACTATTTGCGAGAAAACTAGCTGAAGTGGTGGCTGAAGCAAATACAGACATAACAGCAGCACTGCAAGAGGGCGTAGAGGTAACACACTGGCTCATTTCTCCGGTGAGCTTAGTTAAATATCATTAGCAGACAAACTGTTTTGTTCACATAAATTAATTACTTACAGGTTTCATTTCTGCAGTGGTACCTGAAGCTGAAGTTGGCAGCTCCCATTTAGAGAACCCAATGTCCCCTCTTGTTACAAGAATACATCAAAGAAAATATTGGCATTGTTTTTTGGTTAAATACCCACTATTCTTTTAGTCATTTTAAGAAAAAGCAAATTAAATCTATACGTTTCATTTTCATTCCAATAATAAACATTGGGGATGAGATTAAAAACCCTGTCATCAAATAGCCATCATCAAATAGTCCTTTTTTTTTAAGGCGTTGCTATTACATAGCCTAACTGCCTGTGCAGATCCTATGTCTCTCGCATCAGGGGGCATACAGACTTCACACTTATTCACTTTCTCACCAAAGTTCAAATCTTAGTGTCTGTGCACATCCTATACCACCTCATGGTCAAGAGGTTCTCATTTGGTTTAAGCAGGAAAGTCTTTAGCAATTTCCTGAAAGACTTTGCTGTGATTCTCTGTTGAGATCCTGTTGGATCCACTGCCTGCTCCTGCTCAATTCTATTGAACTGCCACATTATAAAAGCCTGCTTCAAGTTAAGTGTATTTCCTTTGCTCTTCAAAGTAGAGTGAGTTTAAAGTGATTGTTCACAAATTATGCTGTGAGCAACTCCTGATGGTAGTGTTAACTCCCTGGCATACACCACTGTTGCAGTTACCTGTTCAGTATCAGTTACACTGCTACAGTATCAGCTGTGAAGATCCTGTACAGATACCGCTCTTCTCAGTAGTCTGAGGCGTCAGATCTTGAAGTCTGACCAGCACAGAGTTGGGAGCTATTCACAGAGCTGACTCCAGCCACTTAAATTAGAGTTGACATCTGATGTTTTTCATAGAGAATCACCACAGGAAACAGAAGACTTTGCTCAAATGCTATACAAGGTGAAAAAAATGAAAGGCCAACGCTGGAAAGCAAAAGAGTTTTCTATGTGTGAACCGACAGAGAGGACTTCTAGTAAGATAGACAGAATAACTGTTTTCTGTTTCTGATTCCCGGCCTTTCACACCAGTGTGCTCCAGGGTGAATCCAAAACATACTGCTGGAAACCGCTTCTCCAGAGAGACACTACAAATAAGTTAGTGCTAGGAGAGCCTTTCTGCACACCACTTTCCATACTGTTCCTGGGTGCCATGGGCCACTGAGTCCTGTTTTGGTGAGCTGTGATGCAGACCTCTCATTACTTCAAGTACCATGAGCAGGAAAAAAAGCACATCAAATATTAATAATGATAGAAAGTGAACCTCTGCAAGCTTCATGTCAGACTCAGAGCAGGCAGAAATTAATGTGCAAAATCCCTATCTATGCATCATCATGCACAAGGGAAGGGTGAATTAGACCAGTGTCAAACACTTCCAAAATGCCTTTGCTACAATGTTGTGACACCAACACAACACCGCCTGGGAAATGTGACTCTGAACTCCTGTATGTTGAGACAATCCTGTGATAGTCTAACCCACCACAAATCTCTCACACCCAGAGAGCAGAGACAGAACTTCTCCTAGCCTTCCTCTTGCATCCCCAATTAGCTGTCATCTTCTCTGCTTACTTTTGAGTGTTACTGTCAACTTCGGGATGTTTGCTGAAACACGAACTCATTGTTTCCAGTAAAATTTGTTTTCTTGATAGAAAGGGAAGCTAATTTTCCTTTTGTTATTGTGTTGTATGTTCTCATAATTATCTGAACAGTCTCTAAGTGTTTGTCAGATGGAAATTAATTCTCTTTCACTTAACCTTGTTTTCTTCAACCTTGTTTTCTTTTTTGATGGATTTTACTTGTAAGGGGGAAAAAAAAGTAATAATATATAAAAACCCACCATTAATAAAGGCACATACAGAGAACTATTTCTTTGCTCACTATCTGGTTCTATGTGCTTCAAGATTCTAGCAAAATAACCTCCTATTCCACTTTTTGCTTATGAATGAATGGTTTCATTTGCAACAACCCCTTACTTGCATTCCATCCTGAACCCTGGTTTTATTTTCCAAGAGTCAGATAGGCATAGTGACAGGTAAATTATGCTAAATCAGAAGTAAATAATTTTCTTCCCACTCAGACACATGAATGTGAAAATGGACTTTTAAGACTTTTACAGAACAACGCAAGAATATTTTTTGAGCCATTTTGAACTGCTGAATTGCTGCAATTATCTAAAATGACACAGAAAAGTTCTGCTCCTCCTCTAAAGGGTTTAATAGGATGCTGTACTCATGGCATGTAAATAAGTGTTTGTTTAAACAGTCTCAGTGCAATGCTCTCAACATGGGCTGCCAGCAACCATGCTTTGTGCAGAGTAACAGAAAACACAGAGGACATTGAACATCAAGAAGGAAAGTCTTCACCACGAACACAAGGCTGGGAGAAATCAGCAGTCAAGAGCTGCCACACTGCTGTTGGGCAGAAGGCAGCTGGGCAGCAGAACTCCCAAAGCAGCACAGGGTGGGCATTGGCACGCTGCCATGTGTCAGGCATGGAAACTACACTAAAAAAGGGACCGTCTCTTCACAGAGGCATGTCATCTTAGGTCAGTTTTCAGGACCAACACTCAGTATTCCTGCTGAAAGGTTAATTGTGCCAAAATGCCACAGAAACAGTTCTATTCCCAGTGTTATTCAGAATGACATTGTTCCCAAATTAGACTTATTTAACCCACTACTTCATCTCTGCATTAAAGCTCCAGAATTGCCAGGAGGAGCCAGAGAGCCCAGGGCTTTTAACTGTAGTTGAAGACACTTGAATATTTGGCTGTAAAGTAGCCAGAGAAATAGCTCTTACATCAGTGTAGTACAAAGCAAGTTTATTAATTATGAAAGGACTTCTCAACTCAACAAATTCTTTCTTAAAACAATGAATCCGTATGAGCATTTTAACGTTTGGATTTGTACCACAAAAAAGGCTTTTAAAACGCAAAAAATGTGACAAAATAGAAATTGTGTAAAACTAGGTTTTCAAAATATGAGAACATCACACCATTTTTAAACCAATTATGTAATTAGTCATTCGTGATTATCACTTTACTGAACTGCTCAAGTTAATTCCACATTATTGTACATCACTTGCTTGTACTGCTAGCTCCAATTTTCCTCTAGCTTTCTTCATTCAGTGTATCACTACACAGTTTAGACAGGTTTAAACTGTGGAAGAGAGAATAGGAGAGACCATTAAACTATGTATAATGATAAAAACCAATGCAAACAGGTTTTTCAAATGAATAGCAGAAATTCCTTCTCAGGTTTATTGAAAATTGAATAGTTTCCTTGAGTAGTATTTCCCTGGAGAAATCTTCAATTTTAGAAGAAAGATATTTTGTCTCTATTAAACACTGTAATAAAAATTGCTTCTCAGTTCTATTTTCAGCATGAGCTGTATCTGTTCCTGCCCAAATGGAAAATGTCCCTGTGCCAGCACCTTGCCCTGTGGTGACGATGGCACTGGGAGGAGTGTGAATGCCCAACAGCCAGATTCCATGGGCTGGGAGGGCTGGGGATCTCACACATGTGCCTCAGACTCTGGCAGCCCATCCAGCCCAACTCTGTCAATCCTATGGCATCTGTCACTTCTTCTTTGAGAATAATACAAAGATTTATCTTAAGTTCATCATCACATCCTATTCTTGCTTCAGCAAAATTTCTGGCAGCTCCAGAACCACTGAACTTGCTCACTCTTAAAAGCCATTGTCTGACTTGGTATCACAAAAGTGCTTAATGATTTTTAAATTAATGTTGTCAGTCCTTTTGTAGGTTAGCTTGTGGATGTGAGTCCTTAGCATAGATTTCCAATAGATTACTCCGCTGACTTAGAAATTTGGTAAAGTATTGTAGATGACAAAAGTGACACAAGAATAAAAGTAGATTTTGGACAATCCCAAATAGGAATCTACTTCTCATTGGCAATTGACTTCCTGCTAGGCACCAACTTTTAAATCTATGGTCCTATTTCTCAATTACATAATTGAGAGGGGAACAGTTCCTGCTTCGGGCTGAAGTTGACAAAAGATGCTGTTATAATTTCTGAAATTGTAATTATTTTAAAGCCAAAATATATAGTTTATTGTAGTTGTAGTATTGTAATAGTGCATGCAGTAATCAGGGCCCTGGCCCTTTGAACACATCTCAACAGAAAATCATTCACAAATTACCTCTCAAAATAAGTCTTTTAGATAGGTGTAAGCAAATGGTTCTTTTACCCTCTGAAACTCCACATTTTTGGTATTTCTCCTTTTCTGTTTTGATGTTAGTGAGGGCTTTCAAATTCTATTACACTCATAAAGACACAAAGAGACACAAACACATGACCAGTGATTTTGTACAGAATGGTATTAAATCTTTGTGGAAGTTTATACTCTCTTTGTTTCTTTTTCTGCAGCCTTTAGAGTTCCTATAGGTAATCAGATATTGAAGCCCAAAGAAGTACCCTACCTGCAAGAATTATTTCTTTGATTAAAAATTCTGTTTTGGAAGATAAATGCTTTTATTCGGAAAAAAACGTTGGGGCAAAAGTGGCTTCTTTTTCTGGTAAAAGATGGGGCAAACAAAAATATTGGTTCACAGCTCCAAATTCTTTTTGTGTGGAAGATTAGTATTTCCAGACAATATATATTTTTAGTAAAATATTACTGACTGATTTTAACTACTTAACCTACTTAAAAGTTAGTCGTAATCAACCCAGGCCATTCTATGATTCTATGATAATGAAGAACAGAATAAATTAACCAACTTCCTTATCCTTGAGTCAATGGAAAAGTCAGAAATAGAATGAGGTAACCTTGAGCAGGACCCATCCTATGAGAGGCATCTCAAATACCAGGCTGAAAAGTGGTTGGAATGAGTAGCATCACAAGCCAGCCCTCATGGGCAGTTCCCACACAACGGCACCCCCTGGCGAACAGGAAATATCTCCGTTATCTAAGATCCTGTTGCATGGCAACAGCTGGGCAGTGTTGACTTGTTACCAGCACCCACCGTACACTGCAGTGACATTGCCACCATAATAAAAAGTTCATTTGCAGCAGCAAAAGTCCAAGATTACTTTTAATCTACAAATTAGGCTGCAGATTTCGACTATTTCACACATAGTTCTCAAATAATTGGGGGCAAGGCTCAGATATTAACCACACAAGCTTTTTATCCGTGAGAAAACATGCAATAAAGGTGGCAAGTGTTTCAGGGTGGCTAAATTATGAGATATTTTGTCATTATCAAGCTGCAGGTTGTGGCTCATGCTATAGAGACGTTTTTTGAGCCTGTATAAATACGCCTTCTTTTTTTAAAAAATGCCGAGGGCTAGATTTTGATCTGGTGTAGCAACATCATATATAGCTATCCCAGATGGTGCAGCAGAGGTTAGTCCTGCATGCATCTATTCACTGTGTGGACAATTGGAACTTTTAAGTTGACTCAGAGCTATAAAGTTCTACATAGATTTGAAAGCATGAGCTGAAAACATGATTCAAGCTGTATTCCTGGGTTTTCTACGTCCTTAATATTTTAAGCAGAGAAAAACTTGTTAGACTTAAATACCTGTTTTAAATGTGCTTATTTCTCTTTCAGACCTGTACATACATTCACACACTCTTGGGAATCTAAAAATCTTATTCAGTGAAAGTGGTTATGTAAAAAATAGCAACGCTGTAGCTCTGCCAACACACTTCTTACCTGTATTTCATCACTCTGCCTTACAAATATAAGAAACATTTTCTCAAAAAAAGCTAAAAAACTTCCAGAAGCATGGACTATCATCTTCTGTTTCACGTATTATGTTATATCAAGGAGAGATAATTGTCTATGCAAGTACTGGCTGCAAAGTACTGTCCTTTATTAATGAGATAGAAAAGGCATCCATTTGGATTTCAGATCCTTGATTTTCAGTGCTAGCAGATAGGGAATAAAATTCCTTCTACCCACAAGTTGGGCAAATTTACTGAGAAATTAATAAAATAATCTGCAATGCAGCCTTTCAGGTTCATGTAACATTATAAACATGCATTTAAAAACAACTATTATAGATTTCGATGCTCAGAGCTCATATCTGAGGAGGTTGTTGGTATCCGGGTACCCAGACAAATGAAGGGACATTGAAGAGGTTTTTATACATCAATTCAAAGATTCTCTTTGTGCTTCAGTACGGATGAGTGAAAGCAAAAGGAGAGAAAATGACAACGTTTATTTAAATAATATTCAAACTACCCCTTTGCTTCCCTATGTACTTCTACAAGTCTCTGAGTGAGAGAAAGAAGAAAGAAGAACTAGCAATCCTGCTTTCTCTGTTCAGCTGTGAGTGGTGTTTGGCTAAAGAACATCTGCAGAGACCAGGGAAGAGAGACCAGTCCTAAAACTGAGGGGAGGAGGCCTTTGTCTGGGACACAGTTCACCAAAGCTGCTCCAGACTTTGCTGTTGTTAGTCCGAGCATCAAAGCATGGAGAGGTCCAGGAGCTTTTCCTGAGATGCTTAAGCAACAAGCAAAACCAGGGGCTGTAAGGGGCAGAGATTGTCTACACATGTCCCTGTAGAAGGAGGCTCAAAGCATCACCACAGCCAATACAATTGTGCAGTCCCAATGTTATGAAACCACTTGGGACTTGGCCTGGTAAGGCAGCTCAAAAGGACATATCTCCTGCAGTCCACTTACCTAAACTGTTTAATTTGAAGTGACTTTACTCATCCAAGGAGAGGAGATTGCAGGTCCAAAGGACTCAGACACCTGCAGGGAATTAACAGCTCTGCAAAACTAATCAATATGCTAAAATAGGGCTTTCTCCTGTGGGAATTGTTCGTTTTGTCATAAAATATATAAATATTAATTGGACTAGGGATTTCAACTCTGTTTTTTAATTTTCTTTGTGGATCTCCTAGTCCATGGGCTCCATAATGCTTCCCTCTCCCCAATGAATCTTTAATTATTCTGCAGGAAATAGAAGAGCTTCATTACCTTTCTTATTCTTAATATTAAAATAAATTCATTAACAGAAAGAAATGGAAAGAGATTCATTTTTCCTCAAAGGGAAAATGTGAAATGAGTGAAATATGAAACATATCAGATATTGGATAGGAGCATTTACACTAATTTTCAACTGAAGAGTGCCTACTGATTTCAGCAGGGTACATCCGAGTTCAAACTTTTAGGAATGGTTTTTTTAGGAGACAGTACCAGACTTGAGGTCAAGTGAGAAGGTCTCACCTTAGGTGGGACTCTGTCTCCACCAGAATTTTACAATTTCTTCGTGTTTCCATCCTAGGTGATATGAATTGTCAGCAAAACAGAAGCTTAAGAGACCAAAACAAGGATAGTATAGGTAATTCATTATCAAAATATTATAATAAAATAAGGCTATTGGTTACGTCTTGGGAAAAAAGTGGCCATAGCCTAGTAAAGGACTTTGTAACTTTTTCCTGTCTTTGCTATTCTCACTCTCAGAAATGTCGCTATACACCCACCACTACAAGCTTGTGGAGGATTGGTGAAAACTCCAAAATGAGACATGTTCCCACTTATTGTTTAAAAGTGTTACAGTTTACTTCTGTATTTGTGTGCTTAAGCAGAAACCCACAGCAGGGACGTCTGTGACTATTGCTAATCTCACAGAGATAGATATGTAAAGGTATTTTACAAAGGATAGTAATTTTCTCCATCTTTCACAAAATATCACAACTGGGTATTCTCATGTTATTAACATTTTCTTGGTGATAACCAATTAATACGGGTGACAAATAGTTATAATTATAATCAATAATGACCCTGCTTTGTATTACAGTTCTCACCTTCAACCTCTTTTGTACACATATGCTCACACAAATGCCTTTCTCAGAATATTGGGATATGGATCCCAACAGCTAAAAAGGTTTTAGTCACCTGGGTCATGTTCTGTGATTCTACAGACAGTCTTAGCTCTAACAACCTCGAACTTCAAATTACTTGGACTTTACTTGACTTTTTAAGATTACAGCCACCCTTCTTTCTTCACCTGATGAGACACTGTTTTTTACAGTGAGAATTCTTGAAAACAACGCAGTTGAATAAAGTCGAAAACAAGTAACTTTAAAGAAAAGGGAAAATACAGAAACATATGATGATTCAGCTGATGATTCAACTAGGTCGTACTGTTATTCAAGCCTTCTACCTCTATCGACTTTTTACATGCATTCTCTCTCACTGTTAAAACTCAATGCAACCAAGACTGTTACAGGGAACATGAGAATCTTAGGAGGTTGAGAGCCTGATTTTCTTAAAGCATGAATTGGAAAATAGGTATACATGTCTACTGTTAAAGCACACACTACGTTTTCTACTTTAGGCTAATCTGTTCCATTTGTATGTATGTTGACATTGATCTTCTTTATAAAAACAAGATGTCACAATCTTAATAAAGATCTTAATATTTGCTTGTTATGTTCGCATTGCAAATGGCTGGATTCATCTGCTTGAAACTTCCCTGAATTCAGACTGCAGAATTTAGTACAGAATCTGCCACCCCTTCACAGAAGTGAAAAGAAATGCTCAGTGGCAGTGTTTGTGGTCCGTTGTACATCATAGGAAGACAGTGGGAAAACTCTTGTCGCTGGAACACTTGTTTCACAGACACATACAAAGTTACTTAAAGGGAAGAAAAGATGCATCACTAGAACTCAAGATGATAGTTCTGAAACAATTCTAACAAAGAATCAACTGTAAACAAAAAATATGGAATAAAAATCAGACTATTTAACAAAATAAGGAAAAAAACGAAGTCATGCAAATAGCTTCTGCAGACATAAAATTCAAAAGAGTGAGTAAAATATTGCTGAATGTGCAGTATTTGATTATGCTGTCTTCCAAAGACATAACAATTTTTAGATTGATGGATAAAACCACAGAAATATTAAAAAAAAAAAAAAAGAAAAAACAAAACAACAAAACTTTGTGATCCAGAAATTATTCTGTAAGAAATGTTTCAGAGCCTTTTCCTTTTGAACCTTACCACTGCATCTGTCCAATACTGCAGGGACTGTTGTTATTCCCATCTACATCCTGTCTTATTAGTGGATGGAAAGGACTGAGCCTAAAGCCAATAGTGACTTTCAAATAATACACTTGGCAGCAGGAGTGTCAAGCACCCGAGCATGGATGCAACACAAAGGGCCTACAGTGAGAAGAGAAATCAAGCAATATCTGTAAGAATGAGTTGGGAATATGCCCCTCAGAGATCCAGCGAGAGGCAGAGGATGGACTCTTGGGCTCCTTCTGCTCCGATTTTATAGCATTCGATAAAATACTGAATGAAAAATGATGGAGCATTTCAGTAGGAGTGAGCTGAAGTAAATCCAGTTTGCTTTTAGCACAGCAATCACAAAGAAGTCATAGCATGATGCTAAAAAAGCTAATTAAATTGACTTCTTTTTCATGTGACCTCAGCAAAAGATGCCAGTGCAACTTGAGTATTCATAGCCTATAGTTCTCCATATCTGTTTCTTATGTTTGAATTTGTCGTATTTTCTCATATTCTGGGAATCCTTAAAACAGTAAATGATGTTTTAAAAAATCAATGTCTTCCTTGTGTCTTTACTTCCTCATCTGAAGTAATGAACTCTCTAGAAAGTAAGGGTAATTTAATTACAAAGTGTGCATAATAACATATATATGCTTTATATGTTTGAATATTCAAATTCCTCAAGCACAAATGTAAATGCGTAAGAGGAAATGGCATTGACAGAAAAGCTGGGGCTTACTAATCACTCAAACGAAAGGATTTCATGCATCTGTGAAAGAAAATGAGGTTTTGAGACTAAAAACAGACCAACTATGAGAAAAAGTCTTCTTAAAAATATTATGCTGATTGATGATTCCCTAGAGGTAATAATTTCACTATTTATAATGCTAAAGCTACACTGCATCATTACATCTGAGAAACAGATTTTTTCATCTTTACAGGGAATCACCTCATACCAAAATAATCAGTTTCTCAACTAAGTTTGCATTTTGTGAGAAAATGAGTGTTGTTTCTACTTTTTCCATTTTATCTTCTGTTAAAAGGTTCAGCCAGTGCTCTCAGCCAAAAAAAAATTAAAAAAGGAAAGGTAGAAAGAATAGAAAGGCAGGAAAGAAAAGAAAGAATAGAAAGACAGGAAGGTAGAAAAAAAGAAAGAAAGAAAGAAAGAAAGAAAAAGAAAAAGAAAGAAAGAAAGAAAAAGAAAAAGAAAAAAAGCAAGAGCAATTTAAAATAAAAATATGCATGTGGCAAGGAAATCAGGAATTCCACTGAGACTAATTTGCTAAAAGATAAAGCAAGATATTTCACTTGAAAAGCTGAAAGAAACCTTGGCAGTATTTTTTTTACTTTGCTGGTCCTTAAATTTAACTCAGCCCAACCAAGAAAACACAAGGCCCACAGACTTCGCTGGTTGCTTCTCCAGGAAAGGTGAGCCAAGAGCTGCAGGCAAGGGCAAGACAAAAAGCAACCGGGTAGGTCTGCTAGCAGTCAAGGAGATTCCAACAATAATTTGGGAATAGCAGGGATCAAGGCTGGGAGCACACACACCTACATTATAGCTCAGGGCTGGACTGTGGATTCTGGGCTCTCTGTGCCCTCAGCATGGCACAGAGCTGCCTGTCCAGAGCCCTGAGTCTCTGCTGTACTAGTACTAGCAAAATGCAAAGAATAACAGAAAATATAAGCAAAGCAAACCCTACTTAGCACCCTTAAAAGTTGTCATTTCTGCTCTTGGATGTCTTTGTCTTGAAAAGAGAAGGTCTTACAGAAATAAGGGAGCTGCACAGCATATTTATTAGAGTCAGATACACAGGTTCAAATGACCACTTGAAAGCCAATAACCTTTTCTGAGGTTTAAGTGAACCTCAGATTCAGTACTTTGAAGTTTATTTTTTTGCTGAGTATTTAAGCACTTTCTGTTCGCTGAGCAGCTGAGAAGACAGCATGTATGAAATCTCAGGAGGAAAAGAAAGTAGGCTCTTGGACATTTCCCATTCAATTCCAGGCCTGCTCAGAGAAGATCTAAGACAACCTTTGGATTTTCAACACTTGCCTGAACTGAACTCCTCAAACTTTAAGGTTTGCTTATTACTTTATCAAACCAAAGTTTAATTTATGTTTCATACCCTTATACTATGTAAAAACCTCAGAGGACTTGAGAAGTAAAAATAAGGGTTGAGTGTGATTATGAAAGTCTTTTTCCTTCAAACATACTCCTAATGGAGTTTTCTGGATTCATCAAGGAGCTCCACATCAAGTAACTGCTGTCAGTATGACAAGCTTTTTCTGTACACAAAGTGGCAAAGGTAGAAATGCACACCTACTTAAAAATTTCCTTCTAAATAATAAGTGCTATGCAACCAGCAAAGACTCAACATACAGAGCAACCTGTATAGAGTGTATTCAGATAACAGCAACTCAGAAAGTTTCTCCGCTGAGAGTGCAACTGCACTCAGCAAGCTGAAAATGAGAGGGTTTCAGAATTTCATACTTTCCTAGATGGATTTTTAAAAGTGATGGACTGTTAGTGCACAATAAAAAAAACCCCACTGGCTAGATCACAACACTAGGGAGATTGTATTATGAAGCAATAAGAGAACTGTAAAAAATTACTCTATTTTGAGGACCTTTTCCAGGTGGTAAAAAATAATGATATAGACTGGTTTTCATTTTATTTTTATAACCTGTTACAAGTTGTAGCACAAGAAATATATCACACGTGAACTCTCTTTGCTGTAAGACCTGCTATAGGTAACCTGTCAGACAGATGAAGTTATGTATCTGAAAGCTCCTTTTCTTCCCAAAATGTCCCATAGACTCTTTTGCCACCAAATCACATCTAATCATGTGACAGGCCAAGAGGAAGTGGAGAAGCTGTGAGAGGGCTTCAGCAACTCCTCAGGCAGCAGCCCATTCCCAGGCCCCCTCTTCTGGGGCAAGGCTCCCCAGTGCTTTGTGCATAGGACACAAATGCATAAACCAGACACTGCTGGGAAGCACCAAAACAGAGCAGGGTGCTTGGTGCTACTGCTATGGGCAGGGTCTCCTACAGACACATCTGTTGGCACCATCTATCTTTGCTGCCACACAAGACCAGACCATAAGAACAATGTCAAGTTTTTCTGTCCTCTCCTACTCTACTACTGTAAAACCAAGGAACAAAGAGATTACCTTCACTGCAGCATTGTTGGGCATTTCATGTACCATTTCTCTTAAAAGCTTGTTTTTCAGCTGTCCTTTAAAGAAACTTATGACATCCTCTTGGATTTTCCTTCAGACTTATTCCTTCTGCTGCCTGCATTGGACTTTTTGTTCTTATTCTATTTTCTGTCTTCATACCAGCTTAAGCCCACTTTATACTACTTACACCTCCCCACATCAATATATTTATAGCTATTTCTGATCTTCTTTGTGACTGTAAAGAATCATCTAAATGTAGTCTCACTGAAATCAGCCTCTCAAAGCTATTGTTGGTTAAATACTGACTCAAGGATTTTTATGTTAAAGTACTCATCCACACTTCCTGAAATCAATGGTATATTTGTATTTCCAGCACTGCGCTAGAATTCTGGCTGTTGCAGGGTTTCTAGGGATAGCAAAAAACATCTTTAGGCACCCATGGTTTTATGAAATCAAGAGTTTCATTTTTTATTTGCATTTCCATCACAATGCCTCTATAAACCTTAGAAAGACAGGCATCTATGAACCCCCATGTGTATTTGCATTCAACAGGGTCCTTCTGATAATGGATGGACATGGGGGTTGCAAGGCTGAAGGAGATTGAGGGGAATAGTTCATCTGCACATTCTCCTCCCAGTGCCAAAATACCTTGCTGTGGTTTTCTGTCAGAGCAGTGTTTTCCACACTCAATCAGAAACAGAGAGGGAGGAGGCTTTAAGCACTCTTTTAACAAAAGAAGACATGAGATATGCCTGTCTAGGCACTGGAGCAGAAAGCATGCTGAAAAAGGCCAGTGTGATGTGATGAGGTGTATAAAATTTTTTGCACAAATAATTAAAGTGATGGGGGCAGAAATTATTTGGAGCAATAAAAAACTTACATGTTCTATTTCAAGATTCATATTTCCCTTTGAGGGAAGAAAAGTTGTCTCTTGCTTCAAATATATCACTAGCAAAACCAAGACCATGATTTTTGTAAAAATTATAGGAAAAAATATAGAATCTGATTTTTATTGTAAAGGATGTGACACAGCGGAAATTCATGAGGTAGATACAAATTGCTAAAAGCCTTTGTTGGAGCAAAAACAAAGAAATATATGGAAATTTTCATATCCTGGAATGTTTTAACTCAGTTTCTAATTAGTCCCTTTCAAAATGATTCATGAATTAGGCAAATGACAGCCTTCTGATAATCAATGGCATGCAAGGTTCATCTGATCTCATCAGTAACTCTCATTTAGATTAAAGATGCACTTCTTTCTGGTCCTGTAAAGGTGTACTCAAGGCAGTACACCTTCCTGCCTTGCCACAGTTCTATACTTATTCCACATTTTCCTAGTGCTCAGCTCCAGACCTCTATTACACTCACAGCACTGCACAGTGTTCAGGGTAAAATTGTATGTGCCTTTACCTGACAGTTCTCTGTTCAAATATTTAGTCAAAGGTCCAGGACCTCCACCTTCCTTCTTTTCCATTTGCACTGAAACCCAGAACAATCTGCAGACAGAGGAAGACATGGAAGTTATGGGCTGTGAACAGCTCTGGAGCTGGAAGAGTCTGGGCAATTCTTCCCCTCCCAAGTGCTGCTGCCTGCACTAGCAGAGGCAGAAAAAAAGAGATCAGGAGGGAGAACACAAGCTGCAGGTCTCTGTCACCCTTAGTACTTGATATCTTTTCCTGTCTATTAATTGCAACTAAAATCCAAATACCCTTTTACAAATACAGCTAATTTTCTTGTGCATACTGATATTTGCTCCCACACTGTTCTGAATTTTAAAAGAGACCAAACCCCCCACTTATTGTTAGCACTTGGCAGCTCTGATCATGAATATGTGAAGTTTCTCATTGTAGATACTTGTAATTTTATAATGTTCTGTGCTGGATAAAAACCTTATGATTGCTAATCCAGCTGGAACAAAGGGGAAATGCCAACACATAGAAAGCAAATATTTATAACAGAAATCATCAACAGCATCTACCATCTCAAGCTAGGGAGTAGAAAAAGCTATGTATAAATCAATGCTTAATTCAGAATAAACATCAAACCTTCATGCAGCACAATCTATACAACTCATGAGGGACAAAATATGCCAGGCAGCGTTAGGCAATTCCAACACCTGTAGCAAGCTAAGGCACCATGTTATAAGGTTTCTCCCAGTCCACAGCTCATCATGGAAACTGGAAGACAAACATCATGGAAATTGCCACAGGTGTAATAAATGGGACCATGCACAGATCAGTAATTTCCCTGCTCTCCCTTAAGTATCATCCAGATTGCTTTGAAGGTGATATCCACTTGTGAGAGTCAAATACAGTCCATGCTCCTTTGCACAGGACTGCAGCTGTATCTCTCCAGACTTTAATCTCCGGGACACACCCTCTCATTAACCACATTGCTAATGCTGTGAGTGAATCTGCCTGAGTGGCTTTACTTTAAGAAGCAGCAGAAAGGGAGCACAGAGATCCTAGATGACAGAAGGCATGTATAACCTTTGGCAGCCAAATTATCAGGTGAGAATAAAGTTCTATCTTGTCAGGCAGATCAGTGTGTTATTCAATCAGGACCCTGCAGGGTGCTGCCCCATATCCATCAATCTGCCTTTGTGACTGATCACCCACTAAAACATTTTGGCAGGCTCTTTCAAGAGGCCTGCAAGTACATCTGCACCATCAATGTCTTTGGTTTCCTAGATGGAACAGTGAAGCCTGAAAGCCAGCTCTTATGCATAGCATGGTGTGATACTCAAGTTACTAATGATGGTAGTTTTTACTATATGCCTCCTCCATCATTACCTTGACAGCTGATCTTCCAGCGTCAAAACCACTATAGACCAATGCTGAGCAATTTGGTAACAAAACTAGCAACGCATTCCTGTGAGTTCTGTGAGTTCCCCTCTGGGGCCCTCAGACACCAGTCAGGCATCCCACCTGACTCTGGATGGGCTGTCTGCTCATGTGAATGGTACAGAACAGTTATTGGTCACACCATACCTACAGAATAATGGAATATGTAGACTGGACTGTTTCTCCTCTATTACCTATTCTGCTGGGCTTATGCCTACAGGAACATATGTTACACCATCCAAATATACCAAAATTCCTTCATTTTCATCTTTTGCACATATTGTACAAGCACAAAGATATTTCCGAATCTCAGGATACAGTCACTTGGGTCATGCAGTCATGAGCTGTCACTGTTTTCTTGCTGTGATGATCACACAGAAGTGAGTGGTGTGCTAAGACACCAGCGGCCTGAGGCATGTGAATACCATTAGGTCTGTTTTTGGGGCAGAAAGCTCTGCTTTGCACTGTGGTAGGGAGGAGTCCCCAGTCCCAAAGTCAGCATTTATGTAGACTGCGAGGTACCTACTTCACGAAGGCATGGGAGTTGAAGAAGAGACACTTTCATGCCTGAACTCACACAGTGCTCTTAAACCAGCAAGTGCTTTCTGTCTGAATTCCTCTCTGGACATTTGTAAGCCACTGGAAATGCCAAAACGAAGCAAGTTAGCAAACTCACATTCAATTCAATGAGTCTTGGAATTTTATTCTTAAACATTTCTCAGAAACAATACCAAGAAAGTTCTTAAGCTCAATTATTAGCTGGGATGACAGACAGACAGATAAAGCAAAACTGATCAATAGTTCTTATGGTGGCTTCACAGTTTCTAAAAATGTTCTTTTGTGCTTCGTGGTAGCACAAAGGATGAAAACCAAAAATCATTGATTTTATAATGTATTTTATTTCCAAAATTCTTCCCACACCAAGTTCCTGCAAGCAGTTAGATATGAAACAAGGAAAGATGCTCTTTTGCTTGAGATAACAGCTCAAGCTTACTCTGAAAGACTCAAGCTTTCACTCTGAAAGACTCCAGGCACACTAGAGCAGCACAAATGCACAAAATCCATACCAGGTTACCCTCAGATAGATTGTCAGTAGTTCCCATGCAGATACAAGCTTCAATTCAGACCTAACTGGTAATGATATGACTGACACTAAATGCACTGTAGTGGACAAAATGGATACTTTTAGTAATTCTATTGGGACAACTTCAGCAAATTTCCTCATGAGAATAGAGAAATTTTTTTAATTAATCAAAAAATAATATTTGAATTATCAGAAAATCTTCAATTTTGACATAGGGGAAAAATGGAGAAAAAAAATCCCAAAATACAGAGATAAAACTTAGTGGGGCAAAAAGATTAATAAAATACTTGTTTCATTAGGAGAATGGGAAATAACTCAATATAGCTGGGTAAGTCCACACTAATTCTTTTAATGTGTACAATTTGAAATAATAAATGAGTCAGATAGAAATATTCTTAATTTCATTCTACCTATTCATTTATTCTGGTGAAAATAAGCATTCAAATGGATGACAATTAAGTCAAGTTTAACACCTTTCAGACTTCCACTTCTCCAAAGAAGAGTGACAATTTTGGATATCTCCTGGCAACAAGCGAGGACCTGCTGTACACCAAATAAACAGATAGTTTCTTTCAGAAGTTCCTGCATATGAAACCGGGATTTTTTGGTAATAAAATTTCTACAAAATTATTTCTCAGAGTTTTAGCCTGGGAGGAAAAATACCACAGTACAGTAAAAAGGTAGTATCAGAAACCAGATTTTGTCACAATTATAGATTGTGACAGGAGACCCCTGGTGGCCTAGTGGTTAGCGTGCAGGACTTTCACTGCTGCGACCACGGGTTCAAGTCCCCGGTCTCCTGGCCTGATGGAGGTCGTTAGCCCTGTGTGGCCATCCATCTATGAGAAGGACACTCTAAACAAACCTACGTCCTGAGAACCTCACTGCCATTGTCCAAACTTGCTTGGCCCCGGCAGATGAACCTTAGGATTAAAGGGTGGGCTCAGTTCAGCGCAGGCTGTGTCTCACCTAAAAAATCCATTGCGCAGGCTGGAAAGGTAAAAAGACCTTTCCCCAAATCTTCGTTCGCGAAGATGGGCCATTATTATTATTATTATTATAGATTGTGACAGAAAGTACTTGAAACATGACATTTTGCAGCACTTTAGAGATTTGCTGAAAATAGAGATGGACTTTATTTCTTGAAGAAAAAATACTTGAACATGACTACTCCATCATTTAAAGTTTTTCTGCTTGTGCTGCTGAAACACTTGATGGACTGAGGTGAGAGTACAAAACCATGCAATTTCTTCTGTAAATGGTATATTTTGCTTCTGGACAGAAACATACCCTTTTCGATTCACATTTTAAAAAATGACTCAAAATCTGAAGTTAAACAGATGAGCAAAAATAAATTTGACAGTTTCAATCAGTGAGCACATCATTTTTTGAAAGTAATGTATGTCTACTCTATTATATAGTATAAAATATCTTTCTTCAGTGCTCAATAAAATTTCCATATTATTAAAACCAATTCTTAAATAGCATGCTGAAAAATATAGAAGAATTGATGTAATATAATATTTTTTTGTAATGTACCCCTAATCTGTGAAAACATAATCCATATTTCTCCATTTGATCATTTAAATTTTCCTTTAAAATGTTGTACTGCCTTCTATTAAGATTTGCGCAAAGAGGTGAGCTAATTTGATTGGAATAAATGTAAGATTTATTAGAAGGAATGGGTTATTGTGATAGCTTTTGGCAACCTAAGAATGTGATTATCAGAAAATATTTCTGTAGTTGCAGGAGTAGTATGCCACGTCTTTTATGTTCCATCAAGTTATAACACTACCATAAACATGCAGTGACTGAAAACAAAGTTGTATTCAAGTGAATCTAAAAAAAAATCTATATGGAAAAACTAAAGCTTGAGAACTACCCAGAGGAAGGGCTA
This sequence comes from Neopelma chrysocephalum, assembly GCF_003984885.1. Lineage (NCBI taxonomy): Eukaryota > Metazoa > Chordata > Aves > Passeriformes > Pipridae > Neopelma > Neopelma chrysocephalum. Next base: position 542,475 of record NW_020925013.1, read on the forward strand.
GAATCCTGATTTTAAAAATTCAAGGTCTTTGAATTTTTTTTCACAGAACAGAATACTAAAAGGAAAGTGGAAAGGAAACTAAAGAAAATTGGTGCATTTTTTTACTCTTAGTGACACTCATCAGAAAAGAGGCAGGAATGTATAATTGCAGTACAGCAAAAAGAGTCCACCCCACATGACATATTTGGACAGATCAAATCCACCATTTTTCTGTTTCCTTGTTTTTCTCGGAAAAGACTGGGAAAGAGGAGTTGGTCAAACCTGCTAATATGCTAATAGCATAGTTTAGAAAAGTAGCTTCCTGAGAAGTACAATTAATAGTCCCCAAAAAGCATCTCCTTCAGATGAGGTGCTTAATTCATTTTCCCCAAGCTGCCCCTCCAGCAGAGTCTTGCTCTTGCTGCTCATTGCCTGCAGCCTTTGGGCACCAGCCCCCCAACTGAACACCCAAGGGGTAGGTGCTCTCCTCACCTGCTTAGTAACTCATCTGAGAATTCCTAATGCTTAACTTACACTGGCAGCAGGAGAAAGGAGGGTGCTTAGTAATGTTTTGCAATCTCCAATTCTTTATGAAATTATTTTAACCTTTATCCCTAACACTGTGCTCACACTTGGAGCCAGACCAGGCATCATGCTAGAGATGGTCTTGTACCCAGAGCCCTCTCAGAGCTCATCATTCACAGATACATCCACTCTGTCAGGAGCTGCAAAAGCAGCCCTGAGCCCCATATCTGGTAAACACCAGCCCCAAGGTAAAAGTCTGACAAGCACACTCAGGGGCTGACAATGCCTGGCTGTCCAGCTCAGATATTAAAATGACAGTGCTGCTGTGCTAGACGTCGGGGGTGCTACAAAAACCACAGTGCTGCCCAAAGTTATATTTTACTTGCATATTCATCAAGACAGGATCTGCCAGAAAATGTGGGTACATTTGTCAGGACTAGACCTCATAGAGTATGTTCTCTGCTAGTACTTACGCAGCCCCATGGAACTTTACATGTGCTTTTGAAATTACTTGGTTATTTCAGTGCATTTGCCAGTTCTAAGGAAAACACCATCTATTTTTTGTGCAGTCTGCTTAAGCAATTTTTCCAGCTCAACCTCTCTCCCCAAGACAAAGGCCATCTCCCTGGCTGTCTGCCCACCTGCTTGGGTGGGCAGGGCTTCCCGCCCTGCTGTGTGAACTGGTGGCAGTGCTGGCACCCTGTGCAATTTCTGGGCCAAGATGAATGGGGTTGATAATCTACAGTAAACATCCCTTTTCCTATTATGATCATGGGCTGTATCACTAAGCACAAACTCAGCTGCAGATTTCAAAATAACTTCAAGTAAATGCTTTCTGCTACTGCTATGAACACGTAAGAGAGCAAATTTGCAAGCAATATGACGTGTACAGTTTAACCAGCCAAACCCAACAAGGCTGTGATACTGGCACCTGCCTTACACTATATGCCATGATAGTTATGAAATTTCTTATTCTTCCATAATAAATAGAATAAAAATATGGGGGAGAAAGAATTTCGGGTGTGTGTCCTCTTTACCTTCTTGCTGGTGGTGTTTGTTTCAGAAGAGAAACAGCTCAGCCAAGTCTACACACATCATATGCATGCATACTTACTTTGGTGGGTCCCCAAGGTATTAGCATTTTAGGAAGAGCTGATACCTTTGAGGGCTTTTGTCAGCCATGCTCTTGGCATTAGTGCTGTTTCATTGATAGTACGACTTCTACCATGATTCATGGGGTTTAGTATTTGTCTCTCTCAAGGACTAGATGTAGACTGCCAGGTTAATTTCATTTGCAATTTAAAGTTGACACCAACTGCTTGCCTTTGTTGTTGTTCTCCGATGTCTGAGTCTCTCCCAAAGCTGGTAATTGTTCCCAAGGCAGAGGAATGTTGCACTATTTGCAATCAACAGCCTCTGATAAAGCTCTCCCTGGCACACACTGATTACCTCCGGCTCCCACAAAAATCAAGGAAAAGTAAGGAAAACTGATACATGTTAAACCCCTTGTTTAAAATAGCCTCGAGAGAAGTCTTAATTACTGTTAAGGGAAGCTAAAAAATCCTTGACAAGGAGCACACTAAATTATTTCCGCGTCCTCCAGCTACTGTATGTTTTTCAGGCAAGACTCAGCATAAAGCAGGTTGTTACCACTGTACGGTTGAAAATAAGGAAATGCAGCCTTTTTCTTTCCAGAATGGTGCTGCATATTATCAGAAAAAGCTGTATGAAACTGAAATCTGTATAAAATACTCCAAATATCCATTTTGCAGTAAGATCTACGTGCAGCAAGCAGAGTGTATATTTTCCAGAAACATACTGAACAAAATCAACTGATGTCATTATAGTTTCCTGATTTAACTGCATTTAAGCCTCCTAAGATAACAGATAAATAATGGTAAGCTGCAACCACAGTTGCAAGGATAGGAGCTGAGACTCAAACTATCATAGCAGTGAAGCATTAACCACTTTATAGGATTATTTTTGTACATTTTAGGTACTTTTGGCTTCCTAGCTATTTTCACTCAAGAGAATTAGGGATTGTAAAAGATAACTGCTGTTTTGTTTCATTATCATGCATTTAAAGGTAGCGCTAGTGTTGTTGAGAATGTCCCAAATGTAATTTCAATCACAGGAAGTGTTGGTGTTGATAATAGAGCGGATGACATTCATGCCAAAATAAAGGCACAAAACTATTCTAACTGTTCAAGTGTGTACCCAAGAAACCAAGAGTTTAAACTCAAAGGATAAACCACTTGCAAAAACCTTAACCAGAATTCTTGCTGAGTCCTGACAGCTCTTGAAGGTTTGGCTGTTTTTTTCATCAGAAGAAGCCATGACTTTGGCCCTGAAGTCAAACAAGTAGTCCAGCAAAACAATTCAAGTCCAGGCTTCTCCTGCTCTGACCTCAGCTGCTGGAAGCCAGCCTCCCCGTTTTTACTGCAATTCTTGTAAACTGGGAACCTTATTTCCAGATTCTTCAGTTTACAGGAATTGAACATTTGCACTTAAGCTCATCAGTGTAAGATGGCTGGATGTACACAGGCTGGTCTTTTTGGAAGAAGGAAGCCTTCTTTCAAATTCTCCACGGGCGCATTATGAGAACGTTAGACATCCTTTAGATTATATCATTCTTGTCATCTCTGTGCAATTGCTTCAAGGCATAAAAATTCCTTCCTCTTCAGGTTCTCACAACATGCCCGCTTGGATAAACCTCAGTTTCTGGGAGAAAAAAAAATGTTCACAGAAACATTTTCCTTTGACCTGGGACTCCGCCTTTCCCCTGAGGCCAACTGGCAAGGCCATATCCTCCTCAACTGTTCAAGTAACGCCCAGTAATCATAATTACCAAACAACTGGGTATTTGGGCTGAGGGAGGTCTCTAGTGGAAAGTCAGCAGAAACACAAGTTCATTTGTGATATTCAAGATAAGATCAGTTTAACAGGAAAAAAAAGAAAAAAAAGCACTTCCCCCTCACCCGTTGAAAGAGGGCAGACAGCAGAAACTTCTTGCTAAACAATTTGCTCTGCAAGTAAAAATGAACTGTTAAAGAACCATCTTCCTGGGCAGGGTGAAGCCTTTGTGGAGCCGAGGTGCGGTTGGGAAGAAGAAGCACTCATTGTCATCTTACTCTTGGCAAGAAACAGTCAAAGAAATATTTCTTTGAAAAAAAGTCAAGAATTTCTGGGTTTGTCCTAAATCAGCAACTTGTGATCAGTGGCTCTACATTGCTGATCTCGGCTGACATAAAATAATTTCCTTCATTGGAAAAGGTAAAATTATTTTTAGGAAAGAAAAGTGAATTACCTTATCCACATGAGAAATATTATGCAACTGTATAATTACCATGAGCTTTTTAGTAATTTTATTAATGGCTAAACTGCTTAGAAGCACCACACAAACATAACCATAACTGACTGTGGCTAAGCATAGCAGTCCCATTTGGGAACCTGTCTGCCAGCAGCTGCAGGTGAATGTCTTACCTTCAGGTCCAAGTAGATACCACAGCAACACAGAAAGTCAGTCCTGTGCTGCCACATGCAGAACAGGTCTTCAGGAGGATAAGAAGTAAACCATAAACCACACACATCTCTCACCTTGATTTTCTTTTTGGAAAGTCATGGTGTTTATCAAAACTTGCTCATTACACTGCAATTTACAAATATCAACCATTCACGTTTACCTGGGAAGCAACTGCTCGCTGAAGATAATTCAGTTAGCATAGCATGCTTCATCTCAACATGGACAAAAATTTATATTGCACAAAGAACAGGGTTCAGAGTATTTAGTAGATCTAGAGACCTCCTCAACTAGAATCAGCACAACCCACCACCTCTGGGGATGTATAGAAGAGAATAACACCACAGGGACCACAGCAGGTTTCATCTGCTGACTTGTCCAGCATCCACACACCTTGACACTGAAAACTAAATGTTCACTCTGGGACAGTATTATTGTTTTAGAACAGAAGAAGGTAATGCTAACTTAATTATGGATGAAATAAAAGGTCTCAGCATGACTGAAATTCCCAATAATCTCTTTTATAATAAAAAAGAATACACATACATATAGATACACAGTGGAAGTGTTTAATTAAAATAGTCTGAGGAAGGTAAGAATTATTCCCATATTGCACCTACAGTCAATTATGCATGGAAGAATAGAGGCTGAAAAGTGGGATAATCTTTTTCTTGACCTCTTCATTCTCTTATGCAAGTCAAAATAATGCAGTACGAGGTATTTTACTCAGGATATGTCACAGGAATTGATGGAATTTCATAGTGAAACAAGGGTGGACAAGAGAGAGTTCATCACTATGCTGTCAATAATTTTTCTTCAAGTGCTTTCCTTGTTCCAAGTTCCTTTCAGTTAGGCTTTTTCCAGAAACAGAAACCAATCTTGGATGACAGTATACTTTCCTCGCTCCTTGTGATTCCAAATTTCAGATGAGTATAAATTCTTAAATAGAATCAAGCAAATAATTCACAATGAACAATTTCTCTCTCACTAAATATCTTCTAAGATGTACTTTCCTCATTTTTCTTCAAACACAGGGTTAAAGCATTTCTAACTGTATTACGTCAGCTTTCAAGCAGTAACTGGAACTCAAGAGTTGTATACTGTTGCTACATTGTCAGTGGTCGCTTAAATCATGGCTTTGGGTTTTGTTTTCCAGTCAGAGGGGTAAGCAAAAAAAATTCACAGGAAAGAGTTGTGTTTATTTGTTTAATAAATACAATCAACACACTAACACTACAAACCCTTCCTCTGTCTGCCCAGGCACCCTGCATAGCCCAGCTCCCCAGTGTCTCACAGTCCTTCCAAGCTGACTGCCACATCCAAATATGCTGAGGGTGCATTGCCTCCCATCGCCTGGGCCATCTGCATTCTCCCAGGGAGAAGGATGCTCAGCAGCATCAGTGTCAGCAGGAACTGCCTACAACCAGTCATGGCTTAGATTTTGGCCCTCCTGGACTTGGAAGGAGATGACTTCCTAGTGCTTCAGTGAAGGCTTATGCAATTCAGTCAGCAGTCTTCACATTTCCTGTAAATGAATGCAAAGGAGGTGCAAGCACACTTCAGATAAAATCATTATAATTCTGTCTAGACTTCGTAGCATTGATTTTCCAATATTCCCACTACTTGAAATAAAAACTCATTTCAAAAACCTTGACTCCATAAAATAATTTAACATGTTCAGCTATCTATGTATTTACAATACAACTTGCAGATTAATATTTTACTCCAGGATTCCCTTCAGGAAAGAGGCTTGGCTTTAACTTCCTCAAGTCTTAAGGAACTTTAGTTGTATAGTAGTTCTGTGGGCCCTGGATACCCTCTTTACAAAGATAAAGTGTTATCTGTCCTTGTATTACCCCACAGACTTTGTTCAATATATGATGAAGCGTTACTGAACCAGCAAAATCACTGCTTTGCAAAATGCAGTACTTAAAGATATTACAAGACTTGCTAAAATATCTTTTGCACTGTTCATTTTTATTATGAGTACAGACTGGTACAATTCCTGACTTTCAGTCTCCTGAATGGAAATACTTATTTAGTAACAGAAAAGTGTCAATACCCTTCCAAAGGCTGAAAAATAAATAGCAAAAATATTGTTTGTTATTTCCAAGTACCTAGGTTAAGAAACAATTACTTTTCCAGATATTGAGGGGACCATAGTTAGGACTTGTCTTTAGACATCCACTAAAAAAACGCATTGAGAATGAGTTAACATTGTTTTTACTAAAGGAATTTTTTTTCCTCCTGGACTGAAATAGCTAGTGACCACTCACAGAGCAAGAGAAACCATGTCTTTAATAGCCTTTAGGTCTCAAAGACAAAACATCAGAAAAACTGAAAATTAAGTGTTCATATGAGGTTTAAAAAAATAAAAGCCTTGAAATGTGGTTGCCCTCAGTCAGAGGACACGTGCGAAGGAACTCCTAACTCAACGACAGGCCCCGACTGATTTTCCTTTCTCAGTGCTGCAATTTTTGCAGAGCGTTACTCTTGAAGAAAAAACAATTAAGAAGATTTTTAGGGCCATCACTCATGCTGCCAAGTCCTGGCATACCAGCGGAAGACATGACTGCCTCCTGAGGCTCACAAGCACGTTGCCCAGTGTTGCAACCTCCAGTCTTCTGCTGGAGGAAAGGTTTGTGTGTGGATACGAGGACTAGGCAAGAATGTCTGCTCAGAATGCCCCACCTGTTTCTCCTGGTCACTATGGGAGGCAAGGGAGCAACATATGAACTGTGCAGCAGGCTACTGTGCTGTGTGGGAACATGAGGCAGAAGACCAGTGGTGAGCTACCAGCAGCAGTGACCCCTTCTGTGAGCAGGGCACCCCAAAAACCATCTGTTGTCCCAAGGACCACGCATGCGCACCACCCCAGATGTTCACTGCCTGCTGCCCAGGTATCTTCAGTGCACAAATTCCACTTCACATTGTCGTTAACCAGATTTTGTCACAGCTGCTAAATCCCTGACCATGAATACATAAGCATTTCTTTGCATACTTGTGGAGAAGGAGGAGCAAGTGTTACAGGGAGATCTATCCTGTTGCAAGAACACTAGGAGCACTCAACCAGGCAGACCCAGGTGCATGGTAGAATACCTGCAGAAGAGCTGAATATCAGCCCTAGACTGATTTTAGTTACACTGGTAAAGCTCAGGTGAAAATGTGAGTGCAGGAGCTAAGAAACAAAGAAATGTGTTTTGCAGCATATGTCGTAATTTTGAGCTTCACACAGCAGGAGGAGGGAGAAACGTCTGGTAATAGCAAACGCCCTGAGGAAAAAGACATTTTACATTAATATTATGGGAACTATTTAAGACAGCATTCAGTGTGTGCTAGAAAGTGGCCAGCTGGCATACACTTTCTTTTCATTAATCTGAGGTAATGTTGAAAAGGAGAGTTAAACAGAATGCAAAAAACCAAATCTAGGATGTGTATGTCACGGCCAGAGGCTAGATGGTGGTGAGCGAGTGCGGCATCTGGGATGGGAGGGCAGGGATCCAAGGGTCAGCATAGCAAGGACCTGTCTGTTCCCAAGGGATGGTTCACACAGTGAGAACTGGTTTGTGCACTCTGCAGAGGAACACAGCTCCAGGCCAAACTGGCTTGGAAAACAGGTAAGTGTATTTCCACTTAGGTCAGATGACTTTCACTCCCAACAGCAGTGCCAGCATTTTTGTGACCTGTGTCACTGAGGTTACAATAGGACTTCCCTTCACAGCACCACTGTTCACAAACTCTGCATCCCTACACTAGCTGGGTCTCCAACTTCCATGCTGCTAACAGGTGATAGTGTACATGCATGCCTGATTAAACAGCCCATAAGATCCTCAGAATCTCGGTATTTACTATGATTAAAGTCCTATGGAAATCATTATTATAATAGACAATGTATTAAAGGTCTTCTCCTCTCTCCCTCTGTCTCTGTTCTCTAGAATCTTACCTGGAAATAAGTGGAAAAGGCTTCTTTTTATGACATTTCTGTATGTTTTAATGAGTGAAGAGTTTCTTTGTGCACAGCTGTGCTTTTGCCAGGTTCCCAGGGAGGCAAGCACAGTGGTGTTATCATCACTGTTAAACTGCAGGCAAAGTTGTCAGGCGGAGCTTGGCAGAACATCTTCTGAGGTTTTACTGGGAAGCCTTCAGGGTGAAGAAAATTGGACATGACCTTTGTACAGAATTACTATGCATGCAAGTAGGCTTAGACAGAGAAAAAAGGGAAAGCTTTCTGTTAGGTTTTACTCGTATTTCAAGCCAAGTGAAACAGCTTCGTTTTCCTAAGAAAGTGCTGCCATATGGAGCAGGATAAAAATTTAATTTACTCAGCAAGAATTATTGGCTGTTATAGCAGAAAACATTAGGAGCTATTGCAATATTGCATAGGGTTTTGACTTGTTGCAAACATGACTGGTTCCTGTTATACTCTACTATCACAAATTAATAGCTCACTATAAGAAAATAAATGAAGGATGGGCCTGAAGAGCAGGAAAGACTCAATGAGCACTAATGAGCTTCAGGACTGTCTCATCAGGAAAGCTGTAGAAGCTTCTTCCCTTGAACTTTGAATAATTTCTGCCAGTATCCAAGAGGAAATCTCTTTATCCCTTGCAATGATTTAAAGAACATTTGTCTGATTTACTTAATTATTAAGACCACTTAATTTTTCTAAGGAAAAAAATCCACGTGCATAAAGGAAAAGCTGTCTATGCTGCTAGAAAAAATTAGGGTTAAATTTAAATTTTGTTAACTTTATTCGACCTTGTTTTATTTCATAACTTCTGTGAAAAAGAGAAAAAAATTATAGACATATCCTAATATCACACTCACAGTTTTTGTTTTCTCACCCTTCTTTACATAAAAGCAAACAAATAAAAAGAAAACAAATAAAACAATAAATTAAAAACTGAAGCCCAAATGTGGTGTTTTATTTATATTTTTGGAAAGCAGTCTGTAGACCACATTTTGATGGTTTTTGCACAGCAGACATAGAAAGAGAGAGAGAGAGGATTTGTTCTATCATTTTCATGATAAGTGCCACTGCAGAATTCCTTAGATTTATTACTTTCATGGGAAAATGTGAGACAGAGCCTACAGTGCAGCTCAGGGCCAATGCAAATTGCAACATCCTGCCCGCAATTTTATTTGCAAAAGTGCTGCTCTACCTCTTTGCATAATTTTCCATGTGGCTCTTCTCACCAGTCAGTGCCTCTCTGGGAAAGGAGTGCTGCCATCTGCTCAGCACAGTTGTCTCTGGGATCACCTGCATGTGTCCTGCTCCTCCTGGTGCAACCACGGGGACTGCTCCTTTGCCTGCTGTCCTTTGTGCTGGCCTTGCTCCTAAACACAGACAGTGGGAGCGACCAAGTTTAACATGCTCTCTGCCACACTGATCCCAATTGTACTGTGACGGGACAAGGGGTGGGCTGTTTGAGGAGCAGAGAAGGAGAGCTTATGCTCCCTCAAGACAGAGGGCAAGGGCAAGGAACAGCAACGGGATGCAGACCCTGGGACCATGAGGGAGTAGATGTGGGTTCCATGAGGAGAGAAGAAAGTTTCCCCTCACCATGTGGGCACCACGAATGGCACAGAGTTGCTCACCACAAAGTGAGGGGGTGAACCTTGATTCTGGCTAGTAAATTATTCCAGTGTCAGGGTAAAGTACAAAAGTCCAAAATTCATGAGTGTGCAATTCCTTACACATGCTGTGTTGTGCCTAGGTTTAAAGAACCCCTTGCTCGCTCTTGTGCCTCAGATACCCATGGCTTTGTTCTTTCAGGTTCAAGAGGAGTTTTGCTTTACTGATCAGATTTTTGACATAGTCACATTCCTTCATGGGATCCAGACACCTTGTCTACCAGTCTGAAGAAAATATCGCACAGTAACTGGAGATGAACAAATCTCAACACGCAGACTTTAGCAGGAGGCTGAATGGCATGTTCACCGGTTTTTTGCTCTTTTCTTCTTCTCTTTGTAAGCTGGTTTGGTTTTAAATACAAAGATGTTAAGTATTTGAATCATGAACCACCTGTTGGCAGATGCAGTTGGCACAATGAAGTTTTTCTGTCACATTTGATCTCACTGTGGTGTAAAGTGAGCTCTACAATGCTGCAAAAAGGTAACTGAGAGCTGAACAGGAGTCTCTGAATCATCTTAAGTACAGCTCCACAGTACCCATGATCATGAGGGGGCTCAGTTAAATTTGATGAGAGAACTCAAGAATTATATTTGTTGTTTGTGTAAAGAATGAGAAAAATATTTAGAATCATTCTACATTATTTCCAAAGCCCTTTTTGTCTTTCCTTTTTTTCACTAGCTCATATAACAAAACCCCATATATGTTCAATTAATATCATTAACTTCCATTCAGTTTGGGTAAATAGGATCATTTTGATCAGAATGTGTTCATGTCCAAGGACGTGAATCCAAATCCAGACACATTTAGCCTAAAGTGTTTAGTGCTGCTGTATACTCACACTACTGCATTTCTGTGAGGTCATTTCCCTCCTTTCTTCCATTCATTATATGCCAAAAGTTATAATCACAAAATAATGTTCAACTAACCAATATAATTATGATTTATTCTTAATGTGGAAAAAGGCAGGTTAAGTGAAGTCTTAAGCAATTTGACTTACTGCCAATTCCGCAAGGAACTGAGGATTTCATTCTTAACTCAAACATTGAAGTAAACACTCCCATTTTCTTTAGTTTATAGTTTCCCAACCTGACAATTTCATCCACACAAACTAAAAGGAAAACCCCTTGTAAAATTTCTTATGCAATATTAGTAGGTCAATAAATGGCAAAAAAATCTTATTATCGTTGGGAACACTGCAGAATCTCCTTTTCTAGACCTTGTCTTAAGTTTGGTCTGGATGGGTAAAATGGTCAAATGACTGGAAGTTACCTTCCAGGTATTTGGAAATGAAAGGTGATACATCTGGGAACTTTCTTACAATCAAAGGCAAACACCCACTCAGTGGATTAAAGGCAGATGAGAGGGAGGCAGAAAGACATCTGCAAAAGGTATTGCTAAACAGCTGTCTGATGACAGGTTTAAAATTTAAATTACAGACAGGTGACTCACTCTAGAACCCAGGTAACATGGCAGGGTTCTGGAAATAAGTAGAAGAATGTGCTTTACATAAAAAAAAAATAATGTTGTGATATATTGAAGTAATCGATACTGAGATGTATGTGAATAGGTAAAGTACGTCTGCATAGTGACTCTGCTATTCAGGCTTAAAACAAATGTCATGGAAGTTCTACTGTGAAAGAAATAGCTATTATATTTTATTATTGTGTTATAGGAAGGTGAAAGGTGAGGGATCAAGAAGACCAATACCAACCTGATGTGAATGCAAGACCTTGCATTTTGTTTCCCTGCCTTCAAGGAGCCCAAAGTAGAAGTGGTCTCAGAGGAGATTGATTCCATTTAAACCCAACAAGATAAAAGGCAGTTAAAAGGAAAGAGGAGAGGACCTGACTGATACACAGAGTATATTTGCATGTGTAGCATTATTAGATTAAGGAGACATTTCTGATTAGAATAAAAGAATTCTTCTAACAACAAAGAATTTTCATATATCCAGACCAGCTCCTACCAAACGAGGAACAAACAAGTCACCTCCACCAATGTTGCTAAAAGTTATCCGCAGACCAAATTTGACTTTGTGCACTCACTGTCTGGCAGGTACCTAAAAGTACCTAATTTTCTTAGCTTAGTTCTTACAATTTCTTCCAGGGATGTGCAGATATGGAAATGTATCCCTACAGTTTTACCATTTTTGCAATCAGCACTGCTGAGAAAAAAAAAAAAGACTTGGTATGATCAGAGCACTGGTCAAAGGCAACAGACACAAAACAAGTCATGCTTATCTCTGTTCAAATTACCTGTTCCGTTGTGTCTGTACTGTACAGCCTCCATGCTGACTCATGCCATTACCTCATGGGAAACTCTTCTAAAAAGTAATGAGCAGTACTTTTGTGATGTCCATACATGATGTCATTACTTGCATCTAACTTCACCACTGCTGTTGTCCTAATGAAATAGCTAGAATTAAATTTTCTGAGATATACTGAAACACCAACCAGCAGAGAGAGGGCAACAAAGAAACTTGGGGAGGAATGAAAAGGGAAATATTAGGGAAAGAAACTTTAAAAAGTGAAAGGGAAAGAAATAAAAAAACCTCCTTGGCATTATTTTTCATATTGTGTAAATGTGAAGAGGGAGAAGAGGAACTGGGAAATTATGCTCCCTTGTCTCTCTTTGGCAACTACCCTGAATGTTTTTACATTAGTAGCCACTGGCCAAAAAAATTGTCCAAGGGGCAGTGACCTACTAGCTTATTCTCTTCTCTGTGACATACTGACTGAGTATCTGAGGTATTTGTGAACACAAGTGCTTGTGGCTTCAAGAGATTGGATGCTTTTGACAAAATATTTTAGTTGTCAGTAAAAAGCAAGGATTCATCAAAACAGAAACTGCTTTTAGTAAGGAACAGGCATTGAAGGTTCTCTCTATTTTTGAAAGAAAACCTTCTTTAAGAGACTTACATTTATTAAACCAACTGATCTGACATTTCCAAGATTAAATCTTCATCTTCTATTCCAAAGCAATTCCCCATTTGAAATTTGGTTTAAATGGTTTAAAAACAAAAAGATCAAAACACTTGTCACTTCAACAAGAACTATTACAAAAACATGTTCAGTAAGTACTTTCCTCTTTTTTCAGCATAAGAAGCATGTCCAACACCTCCAAGTTCACATTTGGAAAAGTCTGAGTTGGGCATTCTTCTGTGGTCAATCTCAGCCAGATTCATACGGATGAGCAAGCCCTGTGCTCATGACAGAGGCCTGCGTTACAAGCATTGTGGGAAATGATTGTATCACACTACTGAAATTGAGCAAAATATTCACAGCAAGGTGCCTGAAAGTAACATACTTGCAGAAAATGGCATCTCACCTCTCAGTAACTCATCTGTCAACATACCAGGTATTTATTCTCAGTTTCTAAAACCCACCATTTTTCAGATTTCTGTTATTTAAGGACAGCTAAACAAACTTTATGCAGAAATCCCTTGTGAACTTCCTGGGGTTAGAGTTTTTCTTTGCTTAGCTCTCATCTTGGATTCCTGTTCTTTCTCTTTCCCATGCCGAGCAATCGTTACTTTTCTGGAACAAACCTCATGAGATCCTTCTACCTTCACTTCCAGCACAGATCAGCAGGAACCACCTTTCCCCCCTGACTGAGGTAAATTGTATTTTCAGTCTTCCCTGCAATACTGACACAGCCAGAGGAAACTTTGAGACTGCAGCTTTGCAGCACGACGAACACGGGGTTTCAGTACTCAATTTTCCTTTCCACAGATGTATGCTTCTTGTAGTATGAGATCAGTTAGCTGTTCCTGACAGAGCATGTTACAGTAAACAGTCTCTGGTTTCATCATGCAGGCTCCCCAGCATTTTTTCAGCTGGGAAACAACTGTGAGAACAATGGAGGATACATCACTGACAATAGGTGCAATATCATTTACATTTCTGACAAGCTTTCAGCATTGCTTTATTTCAGCTGAGTTCCTGCCTTCATTATGTGACTGCAATGTGCCTGCTGAGAGATGAAATGCTGGCTCCCTGACAAAAGCTAAAGCAGGATACACCCACTATTGGTTGAACACAAGGTGACTTTCCCAGCTTATAGAGGCCTGGGAAAAGATGTGAATAATGCTGGTGTAAACCACAATATCCAAAAGGTATTGAGCATTTCCTTGCACATTTGCAACAAAAATAAATAATGGTGAGGTGGTTACTGCTGGTGTATGTAATAAGGGCACGTAAGCTTGGAGACCAAGTCCTTGCATGTTGCTGGAGAAGCTTCCTTGAGATGCTTGGAATTTTTGGCACATGAGCAATCCCTTTGCACTTCTCCAGCAATGGTTTACATAGTACACTGCTGCCCAGCTTCCAGTTGCCTTGTGCTGGTAAACCATGCATTTGCTAGACAAGACAATGCCATATCTTTTGTCTAGGGGGTTAGAACAGGTGCAGAGAACATACAGAATAAGAGTTGTGTTGGGCAATAACTGTGGAAGTCCTCAGCTGAAGACCAATTCACCAAACAGCCCAACAAAGGCTGACACCTCCATCAGGAAGATGGGATTTGCTCATCTCCCCTTTCATAGCCCCACTGTGCACACTCCAGGCAAATTTCAATGGAAGATCAAGAGTAATCAAGCAGAGAAAAAACTCTGAGTAGATGACACAACTCCAATACCTCAGTTCAACTGCTCTCTCACTTATATTTGTAAATTCACATTGTCTTTTCTTGGACTGCATGGTTATTTTTGAGGGTTGAGCATATTCCTTTTCACTTACACAAGAGCATATTACATTGTCAAACTGCATTTAGCAGTCCTTCCTCCCACCTCAGGTTACATGTCAACACTGATGTCTCTATATAGGAAACCCACATTAGGGCTAGTTTTAGTACTGAACATCAGGCATTTCTTCACCTCGGCTCCCAGTGAGGTCTTTTTTTACGACCCGGTGGGGAAATAAGGGACACTCACTCAGGGTTCGTTGTAGGTATGTAGGTCCTGGAGTAAGTGAGTAAGCCAGCTCTTTATTAAAGTGGCTTCCTCTTGATATAGGAGAGGAAAGGAACATTCTGGAACTGGGGATGTGAACATGACATACAGGGAAAGAGAAGAAGGGAACTTGCCTTACTAGGGAGAACAAGGAGGGGTTACATCTCTATAAGGGATTAAGGGGAGAGGCATGACCTTATATGGAACATCTACACTGTGGCAGCTAACAACCAGCCAGAACATGACGGTAAAAGAAGTAAACAACCTGAGGGGATTTTTCATAAAAATGTAGGAGTACAAAGTAGGAGAATATAACAAACATCAAAACCTGCACATTCATGCAACAGTCCATTGTATTTGCTGGAAGTCCATTATGTTGAAACTTCATCTTCCTCTTCTATGGATTCTTGTAATGCTTTCTTCCATCTCTGATACTGTTCTTCTTCATGGTCTTCAACTCCCACAGTTTTTCATCCCAAAATGTGTCTAGCACCATCACAGACAATCTGCAAACCATGCTCAAGCAGCTACACCACAGCTTACGTCAGTCTGCCTGACCAGCACAAGAGCTATAGCTGAATAACCCTGGCAACCTAGCTTTCCAGTTTGTTGAATTATTGATTTTCAAAAAACTTTTTCTTGAAAAAAGAATTGCAGAATTTACCAGGTTGAGACCTCAAAGCTCTTCAAAACAGAAAAATGCTCTTCATGAGAACCAGGGTACCAAATATTTAATGTGTTCAGAAGCTCTTTCTAAGACTCCAGGAGATGCTGAACTACTCATTAAAAAAAAATTGCAGTAATATCATTGTCTCCAAAACAGGGATAACATACAAGGAGGCAATCTTGTAAAATAATACTTTCTGCAGTCCAAACTATAAGGATTTTTTTTTCCTTATGTAGACCATGTTGGTTTTAGCCTGTCACATTCCTAACAACTACCTTTACTTGACAGGCGTAGTGAGCCTTATTTACCTCTTACTGCTCCCCTGTTCCCCTGTCAGAGTTTAGATGCACCATTGGATGCTCCTTGCATTAATCATGCACAAAGCTCAATATCATTTCTCAAAGCAGTGCTGCAGCCTGGACAGGACTCATTTTAAACTGCTATAAGACATTTGGATCAATATAAGTTCAGGGTACAAGCTTTCTTTATGTACTTCTGCCATTTGCAATGCTCACTAGCAAAAATCATGGTGTTTATTGCAAGTGGAGATTCAGAAGTTTCAGACAGAAGTTCAGCTTTCCAGACTCCTCTTTACAGATGAAAGAGAGTCATGTTTGTACAGTGTTTTGTTGAGACAATTTTATGATTGTTGGGAAGTGTAGAAACCTGGTCTAGACATTCCAATCAAGAGTTCAAAAAAACCCCAAACCAACTACTCTACTGCTTTGGAAGTCTTTCAAAATCTGTGAAATCTCCTCTGTGAAACATAAAACATGACATGAGAGTTTGTTTCTGGGAACTAAAGCATGTTTTGGTTGTGTGTGCTTGAGAGACAGAGATCAGTGAGTATGGTGATGCCTCTGGAGCTCAGGTATTTCCAGAAGGCTGCTGCAAAAAAGACCTCAATTAATTGTTACAGCAGGGATTTTAGGAGAACAGTGTTGATGAAACCTCTGCCTCTTCAAACTTAGGCTGTTCTATTCAGCATTAAAATACTTTCCTGCATTGTTGGCTAAAATTTCCCACCTCCAAGAAGCAGAGGCCAGCAAAGTCTGCCTGAAAGTCATAGAATCCTTAAGGTTGGAAAGAGACCTTTAAGATCATTAAGTCCAATTATCAACATAGCACTACCATGTTCACACTGAAACCATGTCCTCAGGCACCATATGCCCAAGTTTTTTGAACACTTTCAGGCATGGTGAGTCCATCACTTTACTGGGCAGTGTGTTCCAGGGCTCTACAACCCTTTCCATGAAGAAATTCTTTTCTGCCTTGCTGCAGCTGGAGGCCATTTCCTTTGTCCTGTCACTTGTCACCTGGAAAAAGAGACAACCTCCTTTCACCACCCTGTAGAGAGCAGTAAGGTCACCCTGAGCTTCCTTTTCTCCAATCTGAACAAGCCCAGCTCCCTCAGCTGCTCCTCATAGGACTTCTGCTCCAGACCCTTCATCAGCTCCATTGTTTTTTTTTCTGGCCACACTCCAGCACCTCAATGTCTTTCTTGCAGTGAGGGACCCAAAACTGAATGTAGGATTCAATATGTAGACTCACAAGTGCTGAGTACAGTGGGATGATCACTTCCCTAGTCCTGTCGGTGATCAGGGAGCTGCTGGGAAGAAAGGGGCTGGAGGAGCTCCACACCTGTAGACCCTGTGGAAAAGGGTGGCTGGAGGAGGGTAAGCAAGACGCTGGTTCAGCCACTGCCTCTGCAAAGCTAAGGACTGTGAAATGGATAGATTTGAGGAATTTGGTTTTCATGTCATCCCGAATTATGTTGCCCTGTTTGTCTACTTAATATTATCGTTAAAGATGACCAATTTATGTTTATGAGTGAGGAAAATTAGGCCTCAAGGCACAAAAAAGTTTAATTTTTCTGAATTCTTGAAGAATGGCCTAAGATAATGATTTATTACTAATCACTAAAAATTTTAAGCCATCCCTTGTGACTGCCTAATATGCATTTGTAGAACAAGTAGAAACACTTTAGATTCAAAAGAGAGGTAATTCATTATCTTTCACTGTGTTGGGGATTGAGGTGGCTGGGTTTTTTTGTAGCAGGGGCAGCTACATAGGGTGGCTCTGGTTAGAAGCCACTAGAATTTTTCCCCCCAGTGAAGCCAATGATAGCTGGCTACAAGAGGGACTTCCTGCTGCTGTCCAAGAGAGAGCCAATAATCATGCCTCTGTGATAACATATTTAAGAACAAGGTTGTTGTGCAGAAGAATTTTCCAGCCAGGGGAGAGCTGATCAAAGTTCCTGGGTGCCCCCACTGCCTACCCCACCGTTGAGGGGGGTGGGGCAGCGGTAGCTGAGCTCGGGCCTCTCGGGACCTAGCCCAGAGCAGGCAGCGGCGGCCCAGCTGAGCTGCCCATACTGCTCTCGGCAGTGTCAGCCGAGCCAAGCAGCGGCCCCTGCGAAGGGGCAACTGGGGCCGGGGCCGAGGCTGGGGGTGCGGCCGGGGCTGGGGGTGGGGCTGGGGCCAGGGCCAGGGTGTGCAGCCCCATGGAGAGCAGCCCCGCAGCCCCCAGCCCCACCCCACAAGCAGCCCGTGCTGGAACCCACCCTGCCCAAGGAGCTGAATAGCACTGACAGTGCCAAAGGTCCCAAGGTGAACTGTGAGGGGTGGGGAGTGGGTTGCCCCACGGGCTAGACCAGTGCAGCAGAGTGGACCCTGGCGGCGGGCACTGCCATCCCTTCCCCCTTGGCCGACTCAAGCCAGAGCCCAGGCCGGGGCGGCCCACCACGGTGCAGCCGAGCCCATGCTGGAGCAGATGGATGCATGGAAGAAGGCCATTACCCCTGTGGAAGGCACAGGATGAAACGGAATCCTTCAAGAGACTCATGGCCCTGTAGGGGATCCACATTGGTACAGCTTACCCTATGAAGGACTGCATTCTATGAAGGACCATCGGGGTGCAGAGATCCTCCCCTGCACCCCATGGAGAAGTAACCCTCGGGACAGTAGGTATGGAAGAACTACTGCCTGAGGGGTGGACCTATATTGGAGAGGTCCATCAAGGATTGTTACCTGTGGGAGGGGCCCCACGGAGCAGGGGAAGGACTCAGAGCTGTGGCCCCCCCTGTAACCCATAGTGAGGACCATGGTGAAGCAGGCTGTCCCCCTGCAGCCCATGGAAGAGTGACCTACGGGACATCAAATTTGGAAGACCTGTTGCCCAAGGGTTGGACTTGTCTCCCTGCACTGCTGTGGGGTGAGGAGGGAGAACATGGAAGGAAGGAGGGGTGGGTGGAAAGTGTGTTTAAGACTGTTTTATTTCTCACTCTTTATATCTTTTCCTGTTAGTAATAAATTTTAGTATTAACCCCACGTTGAGTCTGTTTTGCCTGTGTGACCTCTCCCAACTCAGAGTGACTTTGGTGGGTGCCTAGAATCTGGCCAAGGTCAACCCACAACAAACTATTTGTGATGGTTTCAGTCTAGGCCTTCCTGGAGACCAGCTTGTAACCAGGAAGGAACTAGGAAAGTGACAAAGG
Source organism: Neopelma chrysocephalum (assembly GCF_003984885.1). Taxonomy (NCBI): domain Eukaryota; kingdom Metazoa; phylum Chordata; class Aves; order Passeriformes; family Pipridae; genus Neopelma; species Neopelma chrysocephalum. The sequence continues at coordinate 561,245 of NW_020925013.1, forward strand.
AAGTATTCCATGCTATTCCTTTACGTAACATGGGGTATAAATAAGGCATAGATAAGAGAGTTCGTTTTCTTCCTTTCCGGTGAGGTTCGAGAACAGTGGGTCCCTGTCTTGGTCTGGCTTATCTGGAGCTGAGGCCTACAGTGACTGCTGTTATCTGCCACGTGTGAGGGGAGAGTGCTGGGCCACGTCCAGCCGTCCTGCTTCTCTCAAGGGAAGTGGTGAGATTTTGCCAGTTCTTTAGTTTGCTGGTTACCGGGTTTTTAGATCGTTTAGACTTGTTTTGGTTTTGTCCCTTTTCATCCTATTTTGTCCTTTTTCCCTTCTCCCTTCCCCTCTTCTCTTTGGGAAGCTATTTAGGGTTTCTGGGGTTATAGATATATATTCTGCTCTCACTGTATATATCTGTTTTATGTGAAAAATATATATTTTTGCTATAGCTTCGGCTGCTTGGTTTTTTTTCTTCCCTCTCTGGGAAGCAGACCCTGTTGTCAAGTTTCGGAGACTTGTCGGGAAGCCAGCTCGAAACTTGCACACTATTTTACTCATAATTTCGAGAACTTTGTAAACTCAGAGTAATATATTTGTGAATTTTATTTTTTTTTTCACAATTTCACCATCCTATCCTTGATATTGCTGAAAATGTTGTTAAAGGACAAAAAGCCCCTACATTTCATATGAAGGAAGTCAATGCATTATCATACCTTCATGACTTTTGTAATTTGGATATCTACTGAAAGAGTAAGGTCTTTTAAAATGTTTTGGAGGACCCTTGAAAAATCCTCCAAAACCTTCTAGAGTCAGCGGCAGATTGGTTTTGCTCTGATCTTTTGCTTTCTTTGCTGGTCCACCTAGCATTGCCAAAGAAACAAAATTACAAATCACAGCATCAAGTTGCAGCTAACACTTTATCTGTAAAAGCAGTGCTTACGTTGCCACAATGTATGGGAGACATCTTCAGCCATCTGGCTTTTTTTCTGCTTATTTCTGAGCCGTAACTTCTCTTAGCCTCTTATTATCAGAGAAAAGGTGGAGCAAAGCCTCCAAGTGGAAATTTATTGCTCTGCCTCTAATTTAGGAGATCTATCCAGACAAAAAACCTTGCTCTTCCAGGAAGGGTTTATTTAGTAAGAGTTTCTGACGTGGCCCAAAGCAAGAAATGACAATGTGCAGGAGAACACCAAGAAAAGGTTGATTTCAAATGTTTTTCATATTGTTGGGTGACTGCATGCTATTCTTGTCTCCAATAACAAAATTTGTTAATTGTACATCTGAGTCACTGTGCTTTGCAACTCCTACATGATAAAAATAAAATACACTCATTTATAGTTACTAATTTTTATGAACACCGGGAATATGCTGACAGAAGCACTTGCATATTTTCAGGCATTTTGCTTGCAAAGCCACATTCTTTTGATTACCTGCATTTCCCCACCTGTTATTGCTCATCAGAGCTGGGCTGCTTATAGTTTCTGATTAGCAGAACTTGACTCATAACAATTGCATTCTTAGGATATGAAGATAAATTCTTTCATCATAGCAGAGGGATTCATCTGCACAAACGCCATTGATGTGATGCTGCTTTTTCATTAATAAGCACAAGTTCCAAGTGCTGAACACAATCAACTCTGATGAATAGGACTCAGTGTATGCTACAGTGAAAATATAGGATGCAGAAAATCCTTTCTCTTGTCTGAAAAGAAGCTAGCTAAAACTAACAGCCTTTGTTCTTGGCATATATCTTTTATCTTCAATACAGACTGTATTAGGGAATAAGAAACAATTGCCAATCACAGAATTGCGATGCAGAATGGAAAAAAAATGAAAGTGAAGAGAGTTTTGATCTCAGTGCATCAAGCAGAAATAGTTCAGTACATAACCTCTTCTGAACAACATGAGCTTGCAATGCAACAGTGAGAGAAGGTGCAAAGTTCACAGAGGCCCCAGGCAAGGACTGAAGTTGACCTCTTCGCCCTTGCACATTGTTGATTTGCAGTGATGCCTACTATCCTGGGGAGGCCCTCGAGTTCCTCAGACTTACAGCCCATAAGCTGGAGTTTCTGCCCAGTAGCTGAACCTGGTGCTAAAGATGCTGGTGTGGTTGGTAAAAGGGTAACAGCTCTGGAGACAGAAGAAGCAATATCACCAACAGATCTGGTAAGGGTACAGAGGGCACATGCATCTGCAGCTCCCAGAGAAACTGGGCTCAGCAGAGTCATTTCCCTCTCTGGAGCTGTGGAAGGGCACTAGTGAAATCACAAATGAAAGTGCAAGCCTGGTTACAGGCAGACACATATTTTGGGACAGGCTCTCTGGGACATGTGAAACCTTGCTAGAGATATCTTATGTTGCTGATGAAAATACAATTTCATCTACCTTCATTTATTTTTCTTTAAATTTTAAAAAGTCTCTGTGCACAACTATAGTAATAAACTTTATAAAGCCTCCTATTTCCTGTCCTACTGACATTCATGGCCTACATTTGGAGTGTTCTATTTGCCCATCTATTGTCCTGGATAGACCATCTGTGGACTGTCTGAACATGGCAGACCTTGTAAGTACCTGTGTAGTCCATCCCCAGTTGCTACACTAGTTTCTCTGACAGATTAGATTTGGCAAAGCAGGGTTTCTCATAGACAGTCCACTTCAACTATATCATCTGGGAGAGGAAAAAGTGGATCATGAGAGATTAAATCCATAGGCAGATAGAACATATCACAAAGTAAGCAAAAAATAAGTATGAGGGGGGGTAAGAAGTGTCCTAGAATAAGAGCTGTGCTGTAACAGCTCTGGGGAAATGAACAGGTGAGAAACTCAGTAGAGATAAAGAAACAGGTAGGAGGATTAATAGATATGCCTTGGGAGATGAAAAAAATTGTCAGATCTTCTAAGAGAAAAGCTTGGGAAGGTAGTAATACCAACTCTGTTGAGGGAGGTTGAGAAACATAGAGGCCAAGATAAGCAGTAGGAAGATGAATACCAGGAATAACCAAAAGACAATGCCGGGCTTGATTAAGAAGTGAAGGAAGCCAACAGAAGTGCCAAGAGTCTGACAAATAATCTTGAGGAGACAATTAACACAAAAGCCATCTCATGGGAGCTAGAAGCTGTGGTTTGGAGACCAAGACATAAGACTCTTTCTTCAGGTCACACTAAAACTTAGGCATTTTCTGGTATTGAAGGTCTTTGCCTAGGTTTCTCAAAGCAAGCAGATGACAATTCTATCTGGTTCTACAACACGCATGTTGCACATGCTAGCATTATGAACAGTAGTAGCTTTCAGTGTACTTGGTGGACATTACACAACATTGCTTAGAAGTATTATGAAATCACAGCCCTTACTCAAGGAGCTCTAAAAATATAAAATCATAAAAACCTTTACATAAGAAAATATATTAAAAAAAAGTACACCTGCAGAATTCATAATCATCTGAGGGTACATGAGTTTCTCTTCTTACGCTCTCATTCCTCCAGGGGTGCTGGAAGCTAGTGCAACCCTAACACAGGTTTTCTCTCATGTGGTTTCTCTCCACTTCTTTAGCCTGACATACTATGGCATGGACCTGGAAAGAAGACAAGACGTCCACAAGTCCCTCATGAGTTACAGTCCTTAGCTGCAACCCTGCATTCAGTGACTCATCACGTGCAGAAAACTGTAAACATGGAAAGGCAGGGAATCTGGAAGGAGCAAACTCACCTCTGCTCAAGCAGGTGTACACAAGTGAGTTATCTTCCTCTACCATAGGGTCTTAATCTTAGTAGGAATCACCATCTCACCTTTCTCAGAAAGATTGTATTTTTCAGGAGATTTTCTTGAGACTTTTCTGTTTCCTAAGAATAGGCTATTCCCTAATCTATTGCAACAGCAAATCCCTGCCATTTTTTAGACTGACAGTCATCAGAGTGCCCTGTCATTCTGCAGGCAATTTGATGGCATCAATGGTTCCCTCTGACGAGAGAGAGCATTTAAGTATGTATGTAGGTATGTAGCATTTCTCATTTATACACTTGGGGTGTAATTCTGCACAGCCTCTGAAGACTGCAAAGTTTTTCAGTCCAGTGCAAAGTCCAAAGGTCCCCCCTTTGGAAGGAGAAGCTCTTGGCACAGCTCTCTTTATCCCACTGTAAATGATGTTGCAGAGTACACAGCAATAGCAAATCCGATGAAGTTTCCCCCTTACTGAGTCGTCTTTCTCTTACTGCGAAGCGTGGCCAGTTCTGGACATGTTTGGTCCCTTATGCAATAGCTGGATCACTAGGTGCTTTAATCTAAAGATGCCATCCTAGACACCACTGTGCATGCAAGGAAGTACAAGGGAGGTTCTTTCCATTTAGAGGTATGCTATGAAACAATAGGCTTTTCTAGGTTCATGACTTTCCCAGGAGATAGCGCTTATACTGCCTCTCCAAAGGTCAGTGACTAAAAGTGATTTTCTAGCATGGCATTGTGACATGGCATTACCACATGACATCTAGAACCTAAAAAGATTGGATTTACCAGGCAAATGCAAACAAATACTGCTTTGAGGAAAGCTGCACTTCCTTTCTGGCTCCTAGACTACCTTCTCAGTGTTTTCAAAGGTAAATATTTAAAATTTACCAATAAAAATATTTGCTATTGGTTTAATACCTATACTTCTCTCTTAAAATATCTGCTATGAAATCAACACCTTCTTGTCCCTACGCCTGTATGGTTTTAGAAAGAGTAACAGAAGAGAAAAGTCTCACAATCTCTTCTCTGTTATTTGTCATTTTCTGCAGCTATTCACTCACAGCAGCAGGATGAGGAACATTTAATATGTAAAATAATGAAGAGGCAATGTGAGTAATTTTACACCCTTGTATTTTGAACATATTAAGTACAAAGTGGATATTAGCATCAGCTGATGAGTCAGCTCCTCTGAGCACAGGAAGAACCAAGAACATATTCAACATACAAATTTCTATCTTTCCTATTAAAATGTAAATATTTGTTCAGAAACCCTTATGATTAATTGGCACGAAGATTGCATTAGGTAAAAAAATTAGTCCTAGTGCTAGAATACTGGCAGAATAAGGGCTCTTTGACTATGTTTTTCACGACCAGAGATGGATATTAAAATTATTCCCTTCCTTGGGCTTAATACACCAGTTCATCTGGCCCACCACAGTGACTGTGACAGTAGCCAGCAGTTGGGGCTCAGGAATATGACAAATAGGGCAAGGACCTTTCTGCTGATACATCTTCTCAGCTTCTCTCAGTCAGTGATTTAGAGACTTGTCAAGCTGGAAGTTGTGCCAGTGATGGACTATGATCTGTGAAGCTGCCCAAGCCCTTTTTAATCCATTTATACCTTTAACAAATCCATTACAACAGACACCTTAATTTGATTATATATTTTTTGGAGAGGTAGTTTCCATTTCATTTAATTATAACTCTTTACATGATGCTAACAATCTCTTGAACTGTGGGAAATTATGCTTTACTCACCTTCTCTGTGCCATTTATACACTTCAGCATTTCTACCAGGTCCTTCACAGTTATGTGTTACCTCTTGTAATCTGAGATGAAGTGCCCCACTTTATTTCTCCTCTGACAGAACTGATTCCATATATCTATTCAGCTTGACAACCTTCTCAACCTATCTTCTACTTTTACTGCTACTTTTCTGAAGAAAGATTTCCACGCAATATTCAAGGCATAGATAAACCATGGCTTTCCAGTAGCACAGAACAGATTTTTGGTTTTTTTTCTTTTTCTCTCTATTTCTTTGTTAATATTTGAGAACAGTCACAGTTATTTTATTGACAAAGCTAATACCTCTGCCTGGGAACCATCCCCTGCTTACACTTACACCATATAACTAGAAGACAGTAATAATTTCTAACATTATTACAGGGGGGTTAAACCCTAACAAAACAATGGTTTCAAGAAACTCCTTATAGAGTGCTAATTTAGAGGCTGTTGTGAACTCAAAATAATAGCTATTCTTTTCCCATATGTGTTACTTCATACTTGCTAGCATTAAATTTTATCTGCCCTTTTATCATCATGTTTTTCAATGCTCTCAGACCTTTCTGAAACCCTGTGCCATCATCTTATGACTAGTCTGCCTAATAACTATGTCTGATCTGCAAACTTTGCCAACTCATACCAGATCATTTAACAGCAAGCTGGTCAGCACATGTCAGTATTAGAGAAGCTTGAGGCGGACCTTCATTCCTGCTAGCAATCTTTGCTGGGAAAGATGATTCTATTATTACTTCTTACTTCTTATCTGCTTCTTAGTTGCTTTTCCACATGAAAAAAATAAGCTCTCTTGTCCTGTGAGAACTTGAATGCACTAATCTTCCAGAAAGAACCATGTCAGAGCCTTCTATTTATATTCAGATTCATGATTTGGATCTACATATGTATAACATTTCTGCTCCATCAAGGAATTCTAGTAGGTTTGTAAGGCATTACCTGCAACAAACACTATTTCTGTTCCAAAAGGTAGCAAAGGTATATATGATAAAGGTTTAGTTCTATTATGTTATTATAGTTAATGTTCAGTTCCACTATTTTGTTACAGTTATAAATTTGCACGGTACAGGTGGCAGCCATTTTGGATATGTCTCCAATGATATTTCTCTACACTTTTTAAAAGATTAGCACCATGCTAGTTATCTTCTGTGCCTACTGAACTGTGTTTAAGTGACATAAATATTTATACCAAAATTCATCTTTAATTATTACTCAATTCCATTTGATCACATGAATATTATTTTATTTTTTTTTTACTAATGATTTTAACAGTGCCTTCTAAAACTTTACTTTTCAAAATTTACCTCTAAATTGATAGTCAAAACTCTGGATTCTCTCCCTCTGTAGTGAGAGACTGCTGGGCAAGACCCCTTCTCCATGGCTGGTACCAGTTGAAACACTTAATCTGGCTTTTCTGTAATGACTCTTGAGCACTCCCTCCAGTGAAAAAGAAAATAGAAATCCTTAATGCTGCCTTACTTGCATCTTGAAATGGGTTGCATGTACTGCTCAGAAGTAACACAGTAATTCTTATTCTCCTGTAGCTGTTCACCTGTAGCTCCTTAAGCTTTTCCACTGTCACTGTGTTTTCAGCACTCCTGTTACTTTGTCTACCGTCCTTCTATTTTATGGTTCCTGTCATCACCTTAGCTGTTACATGAAGCTGTAATGCAGATTCTAAAATCATGTTATTTAGAGATGGAATTTCAACCCACAGTAAATATACCATACATTTCCTTCAGTTGGCCTTGTACAGTATGTTGTACCTTCCTGATATGTTGTCTTATTTTTTATATTTCTTCCAGCAAGTTTGCGAAATGCTTATTCTAATTAATATTTCTTGGGTTTATGTATCATTATTTGTCCTGAATCTTGAAAAAACTTCAGTGCATCTGTGGGCAGGTATACAAATCTGCATGTTCTACATAATTGCATTATAGAGTGCAAGCTCTTTTTGCTGTGGCAGAAATCAGTATGTCTTAAAAGAATGAGATAATTCTCTATCAAGGCTAAGTTATTTGAATCAGGTATGTTAAGCATGTTAACCACACCACACATCAAAGTAATAATTAAATGTTATAAGGTAATTTCTTCTCAGACAAATTATCACAAGATATCTCAGAATGGCATCACTGAGCTACGAGCATAAGTAAAGCATCAAACTCTCATTATCACTGACTTTGCTATCAAAGTTTGTTGTACAAAAATATGCAGATATTTTAAATTGAGATCAAATGATATTCAAATTATAGTAACCCAAAGCAATCATCTTAATATTGCTAGATTTATACATCTTCTCAACATTAGAAAGGAAATTTTAATGTACTTTTCATCTTTACTTTTTTTCAATTCTTTGCCAAATAGTTTTCTTTCACCATTCATAAACACTGTATCATCATTACAACCAGGTTGTGCAAGAGTGCAGAGCTAATTTCCATCTTCAAAAAACTATGGAGCAGTCATAAAATGCATAGCTACTGTTGTGATTTTTGTGTAACGCTGTGAAAAATGACTTCTTGTTCTGAGCTTTGATATACAGGATCCTAAAATGTGTATTTGGAAACAGAGAGACAAATTATGAAGACTGTACCAAAGCATAGGGAGAAGGTAGCAAATGTCAATGAGCACTTGGTGCTAATATGTGTGTGTGGTTGTGGGGTAGTGAACAGCTCCTTCTTCGCACAGCATGACTGGCTCATCATTTCAAGTCATTGGCCTGAATCAAATCAGGTCTCCTTCTCTCAGGAGATAGTTAATGGAGACCCAACCACTTTTTGGTATCTTTAGTTTCACCACATTTCACCACATATCTCCCCTGCCATTGCACAGAGGGACTAAACTTCAACTGCTAAATACTTAAGCTAGCAGCCTGGCATGGGTTTGGGGGTCTTTCTGTGACTGTCACAATAATTCACTAAAGACAAGACATACCACAGGGACAGTTATTTAAAAAAGTTCCTTGGCTCAGTGCTTACCACCATTACATGGAGTGGACAGCTCTGCACACCTTTTACCACGAGGACATAGATGCTTGTTTATTTGATGCCCACACAATTTGATGCCACAATTTAAGCCCCTGCTTAATCCCCTTGATATTCTTGATGCCAAAGAAACTTGAAGGCAGTGTGAAGTACTTAACATGAAGAGCAGTCACAAAGCAACAAAACTATGCAGAGATAGACCTGCCTAGAAAAACAGACAGTGTTATCCCTCCTTTCACACCTCTACCTCTAGGAATGCATCAGAAGTGCTGTTTGACTAATCACTCCTTTCCAGGAAGGTGGTGTCAAAAAGTATTATCTGTTGGGTAGCTGTAAATGTTTCACACATAAATGAATGCAGCATCAGATATGAGAAACGTGAGAGAGTTCCAGGGGGAGGGTTAATAAAATATTTAAACACCTCAACTTCCATGGTCTCCCTCAAAGATAGCAGCATCAGGAATGAGAACAATCACACTACTGAGTTCAGAATAACGCCTGTCTGGAGACTATGTACTGTTATTCATACTGAACAGGTTTACCCAGCTCTATAAAGAGGGGTTGTAATCAGCACTTCCCAGTATATTCTTGGTGCTGAAGTCTCCTTACCTCTTGAACTTGAAAGTACCTAAGCACAGCTTATCCAGTAAAATAAAACATGCAACATACCAATAAACTCAATTCTTAATTAGCTCTCCTTCTGTCTCCACTTCTAATACTGACAGATCTTAAATGGGCTTTTTGCTATGACTATTGAATTTAGCCTTTTGAAATATTGCTGAGTGGTGATCAGAGGGGTGGAATTAGATTCAGCAGCACTTATGCCATCATCTATCTGGTATGCTACTTCCTTTCACTCTGATGTTGGGAAGATCACACCCAGCCTTCACATTCCTCTTCAACAAGTAGTGTCAAGGAAAGGGGAGAAAGGAAGCTGTCCCACATACCACTGGCTATCAGAAAGGAAGGTCTTAATGAGGATGTCGGGATGTAGTTTCTACAGAAATCAGCCCTTTCTTGTGTCAGTCCTAGGTCTGGCTGCTATAATCATTTCAACATCATCATCTTAAGGAGTGAGGGCTCGAGAGATAATACTGTATTCTCTGGGGTTATTTAATGCTCTTGGCTTATATATAAAAGGAATGCCAAATTCTTAAACTTAACAGCAGTAATAAACCCCTAAAATGAAATAATGGAGTTGGTTTTGGCTGAAATTTCAGAGAGAGGTTAAGGTTAAGGTACCAGAGCATGTGAAATAACTTGCTCAGTGTCATACAATAGCAGCCCACTCCTAACTAGCTGAAATTAGGAACTCCATTATTTTCTTACTCATAAATTTGAGAAATATGTATTATAATATTTTATCTACATTTAGCAATAAGCATAATAACAGTAGTAAATAACCAGAAGACCATGTGACAAAATGCACTATGACAGTCATATATTTGCAACACTCCTGCTTAAGAAAATTAAAATAATATTTGATCATATTTTGTAGTTACTCATATGTAAAACATTGCATGTATTTCTGTGACTCATTAAAAGTTTCTTCAAAATGACTCATTTACCTTACAGAGGAATGTGCTGGAAATCCTTTGTAGCTTGCCTATAAACCTTCATGAGAATGTAATAATTCAACATAAATGAAGCATTTACAATATTTTACTAATAAGGAAGAAAATTCTGCTTAATCAGAGTCAAACAAAAATTTGTCTCAAAGTATCTTTTTTTTGTTTGTTTGCTATTTGCTGAATTAAGGATCATGAAGTCCTATGGTCCATTAGAATCATTTTGGTACTGGAAAGTAAATTGGGTTAAGCAATAGTATGAGGTTCAACAAGACCAAGTGCCAGCTCCTGCCCTTTGGTCATAACAACCCAAGGCAGCGCTACAGGCTTGGGCCAGAGTGATTGGAAAGCTGCCTGGTGGAAAAGGACCTGCAGGTGCTCGTCACAGCAGCTGAACATGAGCCAGCAGTGTGCCCAGGGGGACAAGAAAGCCAATGGCATCCTGGCCTTTATCAAGAACAATGTGGCCACCAGCACTCGAGAAGTGATTGTCCCTCAGTACTTGGCACAGGTGAGGCAACACCTTGAGTACTGTGTCCAGTTCTGGGTCCCTCACTACAAGAAAGACATTGAGGTGCTGGAGTGTGTCCAGAGAAGGGCAACAGAGCTGGGGAAGAATCTAGAAAGTAAGTCATAAGAGGAGCAGCAGGGAAGCTGGTGTTGTTCAGCCTGGAGAAAAGGGGAATCAGGGGAGACCATGTCACTCTCTATAACTACCTGAAAGGAGGTTGTAGCCAGGTGGAGGTCGGTCTCTCCTCCCAGGCAGCTAGTGCCAGGACAAGAGAAAATGGCCTCAAATTGTGCCAGGGGAGGTTCAGGTTGGACATCAGGAAGAATTTCTTCACTGAAAGAGTTGTCAAGAATTGGAATGGACTGCCCAGTGAAACAGTGGAGTAACCACGCCTGGAAGTGTTCAAGACATTACTCAATGTGGCACTCAGTGATATGGTTTAGTTGATATGGTGGTTTTCAGTCAAAGGTTGGACTTGATGATCCTGGAGGTATTTTCCAACCTTAAGAGTCTATGATTCTCTCATTCTTAGACAAATTAGCTGCTTCTTAAAATTTTATGCAATATTTGAAGATTTCCAGTCCTATAGGCTTTTTTTTTTCATCACTTGATGTTCATGACACAAGAAGAAAATAAATGGTGACCAGCCTTCTTGGGGAGTTAGAATGAGTTCCAGAGCTATAGCCACAAAATCTGTGCAGTAATCAAAGCAGAACATGTTTCCTTGCTTACCTGCTGCCATTTATCAGCAACAGCTTCCAACTACAGGATTGTGTCTGTGAATTTGGAAACCTGAATACACTCTTAAAAAGCAAGACAAAATGCCACACTAAGAAAGTGCCAAATTTGGTCACCATGTCACAATCATTCCTGCAGAACTCAGGAATGTGCCCATGTGATGGACTTCCAGCAACTAATTCGTGGGAAAACATAAGTTTTATAAAGAATTTAATTACTGAATTATCTACCTATTATTCTCCATCAGATCATCTTCGGTCAGCCTGAAGATCATTTAATTTTTCCACACATTTTCTCTTGAGCACAGGCCAAACCACCAGGACTATTATTACTGGTTTTGTATTGGTTTTGTATTGGTTTTTTGTTTTCATATGCTTCAATTCCCAGGACCTGGGACCTGCCTGTTTACTGCAGCTGGGTTTTGGTAGTGGGGGGCTACAGGGGTGGCTTCTATAAGAAGCTGCAAGTCCCATGTCTGACAGAGCCAATGACAGCCAGCTCCAGGATGGACCCACCACTGGCCAAGGCCAAGCCCATCAGAGATGGTAGTAGCATCTCTGTGATAACATATTAAAGAAGGAAAAGAAGTTATTGCACAGCAGTAATTGCACTCAGAAAAGAGTGGAGTGATATTATGTGAGAGAACAACCTGCAGACACACCAAGGTCAGTGGAGAAGGAGGGGGAGGAGGTGCTCCAGGCACCAGATTCCCCTGCAGCCTGTGGTGGAGACTATGGTGAAGCAGCTGTGCCACTGCAGCCCATGGAGGTCAACAGGGATGCAGAGATTCACCTGCAGCCTGTGGAGGAGACCCACACTGGAGCAGGTGGATGCCTGAAAGAAGACTGTGACCCCACGGGAAGCCTGCAGTGGACGAGGCTTCTAGCAGAGACCTGCTGACCCATGTAGAGAGAAGCCCACACTGGAGCAGGTTTCCTGGTAGGACCTGTGACCCTGTGAGGTACCCATGCTGGAGCAGGGGCTTCTTGAATGACTGTACACATGGAAAGGAACCCATGCTGGAGCAGTTCCTGAAGAACTGTTGCCCATGGAAAGTACTCAGGCTGGAGAAGTTCATCAAGAACTGTTTCCTGCAGGAGGGACCCCATGCTGGAGCAGGGGAAGAACTCCTCTACCTGAGCAGCAGCAGAAACAACCTTTGATGACTGTAACCTCCATTCCTCATCTCCCTGCACCGCCGGGCAGGGAGGATGTAGAGGCCAGGAAGGAGGGAGGGGTGGCAGAAAGGTGTTCTTAAGATTTGTTTTACTTCTCATTATCCTGCTCTGATTTCAACTGGTAACAAACTCAACTCATATCCCCAAGTTAAGTTTGTTTTGCCTCTGTTGGTAATCTGTGATAAATCTCTCTCTGTCCTTAACTCATGAGCCTTTCATTATATTTTTTTCTCCCTGCACAGTTGTGGAGTGATAGAGCAGCTTTGGTGGGCACCTGGCATTCAATCAGGGTCAACCTACCACAACCATAGAGCTATTGAATACAAGAAGGCCAGTACTCCGCCCAGTTTCTTCAGGGTTTAGTAAAGAAACTCACTCTCTCACCAACTCACACAAAACTCAACAAGTTATTTGATTACCTATCTTTCCCTACACGCTTTAAATCATACATGTAGTTATCACAAAGAGTTCTGATCTACTTATTATTTAAGTTAGACCCTCCAAGATCTAAACCATTACAAGATGTCTTTCCAGTGACACCTTTGTCCTATGGATATTTCTGTTAACATTTCTGCATTTCTTCAAAAACGCAGTGCAGCAACCAGGGGCAAAAAGGAAACCTGGACACAGAAAGAAAATTGTGTGGTTGTATGTTGGAAGCGGAAATTCATGAAGGTTGAAAGAAGACATCATTTGAGCAAACTTGGGCTTTGTGAACTGTTTTACAAAATTTGCACCCTTGTTCATTAGTTTATTGTATTATCCTTTCATATTGCACCCTGATTGTGCCCTATTCCTTGTGTCTTTATACCCTGTTTTCCTATTGGTCCATGTATGCTGCATTGCAGCATTGTCCCAATAAGGCTATCCCTTCCCTACATGGTTGTGTTTCCCTTTTATGGTTATAATTTGCATGCTCCGCCTTAACTCCTCCTTTTGTTTCAGTACCTTCCCTACCCTACCTTATATAAGGCAGAAACCATTTTGTTATTGGCTCCTTTTTGCATTTCACCACCACCGTAATAAAGGTTACAACACTATTCTCCCCCTGGTGTCCTGGAATGCTCTACCCTTTTCCCTCTTTGACCGCAGCAGTTGTAGCTCCCCCTGTCCTTTCAGCTAGAAACGTAACAATTATGCAAGGCAAATTGTAAACAACGGTGGACATGATAATAAAAAGGATGCTTTTGTGTGAGAAGGAAAACTGGCACACTACTTAGTCACTGCAAATATACATGTATTATGGATATTACTGCAGCTTGCTCTCTTTCCTAAAAAATGTTTCTGGCTACTGAATAGGGTTTTCCTAATACTGGGACTACATAATATAAATGAAGACATATGGCAAATAACTTCAGCAAATATAAATACGTAATTTAATAATTCCGGCTTTCATTTATGCCTGCTGAATGTGTGTAGACCCCATTACAATCTTTCATATAAAGTGGACAATCAAATTGTTTTCCAGGTTTTCAGTATGGGGAGTAGTGTAAGAGCTTATGTTTACTGATGTTAGAAACTCAAGCTCAAATCATTCAGATCACACTCGTTATAATCTGTTTATGGCTTCAAACAATTCTTGATCTTAATATTACTATGGGCCAAAACAATCTTTATCACAGAGGTTGTAGCTGAATATTGTTTTTCTTCATTATTATATCCCTTATCTTTTCTACCTACTCTACCTAGGAGATAATCTACTCCAAAACATAGGATCTGTATCCAGGGCACATATCATTTACCAGATCTTTCTAACAAGAACTTGAGACTCTACCAAAATTCAAGACATCTAAAATAATTCAGGTTACTGATTATAGTCCACAACTTTCAGCTCACAAATGAAGCATTTCAACACCATAGTAACTGTTCTTTCAAGGAAGTAACAAAACAACATTTAAGTATTCTCTCTTCATTCCCACCTGTCTTTCCTCTTCCCCAAACCCAAGAATGGCTATAAGGCTTCCCTGATGCCGAAGCTTTGCCTGAAATATCCTTTCCAGCCATTCTAACTGGTTCACCACAAAGTTTCCCATCTGTGAGAGTCCTCTACTCTCTCACAGAGTCCTCTCCTAAAATTGAAAATAAATTACTTTTGCACCAGTGAAAGGACTCAGACTCATGCACTAATCTCAGAAATATGCTGGTTCCATCCGCAGTAGAGCACCCCCAGTCTGTTTTGAACTATTGATGCTACTTAGCACAACCTAGTTAACTAACATCCCTTATGTAACATAACAGAGAACTAAAACACAACACAAAAAGAGACAAAATCCCACTCACATTGATATCAGTTCTGCTCTCTCCCAAGAGAGATTTCTTTGCTGAATAGAAAACTGGAGGTTTTACACTGAATTTGCAGAGTTGTTAAATCCCACATGGACAAAAGATTGCAGGATGCTTCAGTGTACTCACAGAAATCACTAAGCTCTGAGTCTTGAATGTACATACCCTATAACTGCTAAAACTACCCATGCCTTTTCTCTTCTGGGATCTGACAGTTTAGTAATTTCATTGTCAAAACAGAACCTAAGTGGCTAAGCTGCAGTAACACAGGTCTGAAATACTCAACTCTCACAACAGAGTAGTGCCATACTCAGGAAACAATGGTAGTGGCTGTTGACAGAAGAATGTGTTGTGGACTACTTGACTGATAGTCATGAGGGCACAGACTCCAAATGCAAATCTAAATAGGCAGTAGGATGAAGAAATTAAGATAAACAATCAGTCAAACATTTGCTATAATCTTCACTGTAAAGCTTAATACTGACAAGAGTTGTCTTCAGCAGTAAGTCAGGAACCAGTATGGCTTCAGGAGTTCAGTGCTCTCTCCCTGTCCTCATTCCCTTTCTTTCCAACCTACACACACACAACATACTCATATTCCCTGAGTGAAAGGAATCTGTCTGCACCTTTCACTGATATGAGTCACAGTGCTATCAATTTTTGCTTCAGAAAGCTAGGTAGTGCATTGCGTTTCCCAGGTGCCAAAAGACTACATACTGCACTGGAAGGCTAAAGACTGCTGGGCTTCATCCTTCTGTATTCCAGCAAAGAGGACAGACTATAAAACAGAGTATGCAACAAGTAATTCCTCTTGGAAAGTCAGCTTGTAAATCAGTCCAGTTGGTTTTCATCAGCATAACTCTCAAAGGGATGTTACTCAGCATCTCATACCAAACCTTACCCTACAACGCAATAGGAGATTGGGATTGAGTGTTTAAGCAGAGTCTGTATCAAGATCCATTGGTGATTGCACAGAAACTTTACTAACAATAATGGCAGAAAATACTGTGAAGACTCTTTAGACCTGTAATAAGGCACATCAGTTAGCAAAAGACTTGAGAGGTCCTTTTTCTATTTGGTTAGCTCTTGTCTGGTTTTTATGTTTTTAGGTCTTAAAGAGTTACCATTAAAAAACAGGTCATACTTTGAAAATATTTCAAAATGAGAAGTGGCATGATGCCTGCAAAGTCACAAACTACCAGCCAGTAATGATATAAAGAGCAAACATTCAGTTTCAGCTGTTACCTGAAGCTTATACCATCACTTAAAAAAATGTCAAGACAGGAAAAAAATATAGAATCATATCTGCCTACTTGTTTTCTATCCCTCATAAGCCTTTCTTCCTCTACAGCTTAAGGGGTAAATTCAAAATGGGAAAGGGAGCTTTCCCACCAAAGAGAAGAGACAGAAGAACCTACACAAAGACTGAAAGAGCTTCGGTAATGCAGAATGTCATCTCCTAGCATGCATATCTCTTCCCACAAGCACTTGACATGAATACCAGAAATTGATAGCAAACTCTAGCCCGTGGGAAGGGTAAGATGTCTTGAGGACATCTTAGGGGATGATGCTGTGGATAAATCCAACACTTGGATTCTGCCTGTAAGCAGATCCTCAGAGCTCTGTTGGCCTGCAGGGTGTTTGATGTTGCCAGGCTAACAAATAACTTTGTAGCTATTTCTCTAAGAAGAATTCACAGAATAAGAGGCCTTCCTTTAATCTAAATCCTTCCCTTTTAACAGGTAATGATACCACATTAAAGACTTAATCAGACAATTTTAGTCTTTACATGAGGGACTTTTTTTAGTTTATATCTCAGACATGGCATAATAGTATCAATCAACTGCACAGTTTTGAGCCCAAGAGGCAGGATTAGATTTTTTCATTTGCCTTTTTCTCTTTAGGAGGAAAGAGAATTGGAATTAAGAAATCAATCTTTAACAGAATTAAGAAATCAATCTTAACACTTATAGCAAAAATATGGAGCCAGATCTCATTGGTATGGTTCTCAGAGTAGACAGATGCACCCCAACTCTTCTGGGTTTAGTTTCCCCACACAAAAGATGACAGCATCTTACTGGATGCTGTTAAATACAAAATGATTTGTGCTTAATATAAAAGATTTTACTTTGAAAAACTCATTTAATTTAGAATTATATTATACTGACAAAGGTCTTCCTTACATAGGATATATTGTTGCCCTATTGGATTTTTAGGTAGCTTAGGGACTTTTTCAGGTGTCTGGGGATATTTTCAAGGGTAAAACTGTAATTTGCTCCTTGCTTCAGAAAGTGTTCTCTGTTAATCTAGTCCAGCACAGTTTTCAGAGGTTTTTGGCCAAAAGATTTGTTCTGACCACAAGGACTTCTGCACAGTCCAGATTATAGACCTTCACCCTCTCATGGAATTGTAAAAGAAAGAACATTCTTTGGCTTAATCTTTGAGGTTGAAAAAGATCATTGCTCTTTATTAGAGCTCTATAGCTCTTTGGAAAAAAGATCCTTGATCATTAGACCAATAAAACAAACATAATAAGGTCACTCACCAACACATAGGTTACTTTGGAAAATAAATCAGGATTTCAGTTTCTAAATAGCATGGGTGAGAGTGGGGTGTCTCATATTCCATGTAAAATCCATTTTCTAAAAGTACTGTAGTCAATTCATCTGCACTCAGGGAGGAGACCTTGTAAAGTTTTTGGTATAAACATTATCCTCTCTTTATCTCATGAGATGACATTATTTGTAAAACAATTTCAAAGGGAAAAACTTCTTCACAGAAGAAAAGCTGATTTATTGATAGGCTTACGTAGTTTGTTATCAAACTAGTGTTTGAGGGTTAACTATGACTTTCATTTAGACTTCTGACTTCAAAAGAAACATTTACTGCATGAAAATATTGATTTCCTCTCATCCTCCACAGCACTTTCCTGAAATGCACTGAGAACAACTATAATTTTTTCCAGACAGTAAAATACATACTAAACTAGAAATTCAAAACTAATGAATTGCAGGGCTCTAAATGAAGTTGAATGGCCAAAACAGCAAGTACGCTAATGAAGCTGACTATCTCAAATATTACCTCCCTGAACAGGTTTTGTCAGATCTTGGAAATCTGTCATATGCCTACCTCTCCTGGGAAAACTCATTGAAATACTGAAGCAACAACTTCTTGCTGAGCAGTCCAGCTCAGGGTGGTTTTAGGCCATGCCTGGTCAGTATCATGCACCATGAATCTGCGTAAGTTACTGTCCACACTTCTCACACATAGCAGCTGCTACCCAAGTAGGTCACTTCTAGTGGAAACAGAATAATAAGCCAACCAGAAAATTCACTAAATGAATGCCAACAATTTTGTAGCTGGTAGAGCATATTAGCATAAAGATTTTAAAAACACACCAAAATGACAAGGTACCAAATGAGCAGTGTAGAACAGCAAGACAACATTTTAGGTTTTTGACTCCTAAATATTTCTTGGTTATTGAACATGAATGAAGAAGAGAACTTGAAAAAATTTCTAAAGATCTTTAAGACCTGAGAATCTACCTACTTGCAAAAGTAACTGAAGATCACAAATTAAAAGACACCAATGCAAATATGCTAACCCATAGTTCAAATAATTTTGAACCTTTCATTGTGACACACCTGCAAAATAAACAGTACCACACATACATACAAACATAACAGAGGAAAATAAGATAAAGTATATAGGCAAGTCCGTTTTACTTTATGGCCCTTGTCTCTCATCACCAATGAGGAAATGCTAATTCTTAAGAGGGGCTGCCAGACTTTCATTCCAGGATGGCCACTGACTGAGCTGTAACGTCAACACAGCTTAGTCAAACCTGTGCAGCACACTAAACACTGTTCCTTATCAACCACACAACACAGTGGTGGTTGAAAAACACAGTATCAGTCTTGCAGGAGGGAGAAATGGAGGTAGTCACACTCAAACAAAAATCTTTTCAAAGACCCTGTAGGTAACAGGAACATTTGATTTTTAAATTATCCTTCTTCTTGTTCCAGTAAACCTATCTCAATGCAGGATCATACAAGGACCAAAACTAGGCCTTCCCAAGCTAGAATGGGAATTCCTGCTTGACTGACTTGAAGTAATGTCATACCTTACTTAGTTTCAACACTGCAATATATATGTACCACCTCTCTCTCCCATCTTCCTCACTCCATCAACCACTGTGATTACACAAAATTGTAAATAATCCATGGAAAACCAAGACCACCAACACAGGCTTGCTGTTGAGTGCGCTAAAATCTTTGAAGCCGTATGACCAACACCTTGTCTGGGAGAAGAAGATACAGAAGAAAGAAAGAAAGAAATATAACCTAGTTGCAGACAGAAAAAAAATTCCTCATTTCATACTCTAAGTGTAGGCAACTCAATTCTTTTGTGTCCCCTCCACCCCCAGCCCCCTATCCCCATCCCCATCCCACAAAATATTTACTTAGCCTCTGAGCCTTGCCTCCGAGCCCTATAGGGGCTGTTATAGGTCCTCTACTTCTGTATACTGAAAGGTGAGGGGTGGAAATACAATTCACTGGCAAGCACTTGCTTGATACATCCTAAATTTTCAGGCTGTATTTAGCAACCTAAACATTAAAAACCTAAACCCACGGTTTTTAAAAATGCACTTATTTTTATAGCTTATGTAAAATGTTATGATTCCACATTCAAGGTTTAACTGTTGGGAGAAGGAAGACTAGTTAGCTCAAATTTCTCACTGAGGCTAACTTCTTTCAGAGCCTCTGGCACTCATCATTGACAATGGGAGCCTGGACCGGACTAAACGAAATGCAGGAATGGGCTCAAGAAGCAATTTCTTTTTTCTTATACTGAGCAAAATTAACAGAGTTGGGACTCTGCAGAGTTCTCATTGATAACACTATTATATTGTCAGGTTTAGAGAGCCCAAGGAGCATACACAAAATGCTAGAAGAAATAAATTTTCAGCTTTGATAGAAACTACAATCTCATCAGTGTAATGTAAATTGACCTTTACAGTTGGTAAAGACAATTGTTTTTCTCTCCCATTAAAATCCTTCCATTTGTCATCATCTTCATCTCTTCTAATTATGTAAAATAAACAATCCTCCCTCTGGAGCTGGCAGGGCCCCTGTTACCATTGACTTGAAGGATTTTACTTCTCACACCTTTATTCACTTGT
Source organism: Neopelma chrysocephalum (assembly GCF_003984885.1). Classification (NCBI taxonomy): domain Eukaryota; kingdom Metazoa; phylum Chordata; class Aves; order Passeriformes; family Pipridae; genus Neopelma; species Neopelma chrysocephalum. The sequence continues at coordinate 581,189 of NW_020925013.1, forward strand.
CATCTTTTTCATCAGGAGATCCATGGCTAACAGAAAGGAGACCTCAGATCACAGAAGCACCAGTGGGCTATCTCTATGCCATTCCCATAAATATATTTCTAGAAAGAGATTTCCCACATGACAGCTGTGTTGACAATATAATGCCAAAACTGTGTCTATTGCATTATGCCATAAATTATGCCATTCTGGGAAGATTAGTTGAAAGGCATTTTAACATTCTGCCACCCACACCTTGCAACCACAAAGGACTTTCAGTTCAGATAAAGCACCTGCATTTTATGGAAATAGCAAGGAGAATTTCCATTAACTTAAAAAAAGCCCCAGCTTATGGAGAAAGTAAGGAAATTTGCACCAGGAACATTCTGCAAACAATTAACACATCATGCCCTTTGGCTCTGTTTTCTCTTGTTATTCTTAGCAACTAGTAGTTCCAGGAGTGCTGATACACTTAGGATCATAGAAGGAGTGAACAACAGGTTTCTCTAGAAGGTAAAAACTGGAAGCAAATTATGCATGTACTGGACAGGCCAGCAAGAAAACCTGCCTAGTTGAAAGTAATGCAACCTATACCACCCTGATTTCATTAAAATCTTTTTTACAAAAACCATCTTTTTCTGTGATGTCCACCAGTACTACATAAGTCACAATATTTCTGTCATGCTCTTAGTAAATAATTGTAATCATTCCCTTAAAAAGAGCTGTACCCTGGATTTTTCAAACATTGTGTGTTTGATACTGTTTTCTTTAGCTTACATACCTATATTTCTCAGTATTTAACATACGCCCTGGAACTGAAAAATGATCTGAAAGATTTTGATCCTCCACTTTTATACATAAGTGAACTCACTTATAATCTGTCATGGTAAAAAATGTAAATGTTCTTTTTTTTTTTTTTAATCTGAAAGCATTGTTAGTACAAGAGTTACATTCATTGTAATTAAACATAATGATCTCTAAAAACCTGTTCAACTAAAACAAAGTAAATATTATCCACTAGAAGGAAAAAGATCTTGAAATACCTTTTCTTCAAGCTGCTGTACTTTCTATATTGCTTTTAATGCTGAAAGATAGTAACTTCTAACAGTATATGCTGTCACAGAATGATTCTGATAGTTCAGAATCACTTCTCTTATATGGTGATCTCAAAAAGGGAGAAGCCAGTATCTCTCTCTCACTAGATCTAACCATGTATTAGGCATGCAAGCCTCTGGAGAGCAAAGATAGGTGCATTAATATTGACAGAACTCCTTCTACCCATTCCAGGATAACGTAATGTTTTACAGAAAAGGACCTGCCCACCGTACCCTCTCATCCATATTAATAAATGTAAGTAACTTAAAACCCATACTCCCCAAATTCAACCACAAACATAATGATGGGTTGTAAAAGTTACCTGTAAACAAGCAAATAAAAAAGCCAGAGTCATCATGCTATATTGCAGCTCCTCCTCTTTGGTTGGCCAGTTGTATATACATCAGCTTCTAATGATACACAGTCTAACCCAGCTATGGAAAACAACCCTTTTCACATGAAGGATGACTACAAAAACAGTTTAAGGAACAGCAGAGGTGTGCCTCCTCTATGCTAGGGGAACTAATACAGATTATAAAACACTTTTCTTACTTAAGACACCATACTCTCTCCCTGTCTGCACTTGGATTGCACGGTAAGGGGAAAGTCGCATTCATATGGTTTCTCTGACTCCCTCAAGGAGTAACTGGTATTAAGACCTGGTTGAACAATGCAGGCAAGTTGCAGATGATTGCACTGTTCAAGCACAGACTTCACAGTCTTCGTGTAAATCTACATCTGAAGGATGTATCATAAAGGTAACAAGTAATGACTTAAATCATACATGTTACTACTTCCCAGATACATTCAGCAAACCAGCAGAGAGGCCAATTTACAGTCTTTTTGACCTGAACTGTTCAAAATAATCAAACTAATTCGAAATAAGCTTATCCAGCTTAAAACTGCTGGAGATGTGCTGAAGAACATCAAAGCAGAGAACAGCAGAGTGACCTGAAGAAAGAAAAGAATGAAATTCTAGTGAGTGTAAAATATGTGAATGAATATATAATCTTATGTAGATATGCATAATGTTAAATTATGTTAGCTAAAACCATATAGGAAAGCTGGTACACAAAAAACATCAGAGTTCAATGTTCATACCAACCCACCTCATTGTATATGTAGAACCAAAAAAGCTACACAGAGTCCAGGATGATGACAAGTTTGGAAGAGTTTATATAAAAGAAGAGGCTAAATTAATTTTTTTTTTCATTTGACTGTTCTAATTTGTTATTCTGATTAAAGCAAGTTAGTCTTAGGTTTCTTCAAGAGAACTATTTGGCAAAGCTCAAAAAGACAGGAAAATCAAATAAAATATTATAAAAACAAAATATGAAGGGAATATGGTAGAAGATTACAAAATGATAAATGCCACAAAGAAAGGTTTGTAGATAACAATTTTTCATGACTTCTCACAACACTAAGATAAGGAGGCACTCAAAGAAATTATCCATTTTAAAGGAAAGGAAATGTTTTTTCCACATAGCTTCTTAATTGGAGTGTGGAACTTATTACCACAGGAAGCTGTGGAGGCCACAGCATAAAAGGAATTTAGAAAAAGGGGGGGATTTTGTAGAGGATAAACCTACTGGTGGCTATTAGACACAATGATCCAGATGTAAACTTTAACACACAAAATTCTTAAACTGTCGGTTACTGTATAATCACTTCCTACAACCCTGTTCCTCATCCTTCTCTTTAAGCGCTTTTTGCAAGCCACTGCTTGTAACAGGACACTGGGTTGGCTGGACCTTCAATTGATTCGTATAGAAGTTCTTCTGGTCTTAAGTTAAATTGCATTTACCACAATGTAAGAAAACACTTGTGAGATGCCACAACCTGTGAAATTAGATTTTGAGATTTGTATAGCTACCCAAAGCAAGAGAGGCAATTTTCTGAGGATGGCTACAAATTACATGCTTGTGAGAGAGATGCTACACCAAGGAAACCCTGAGTTTTGCATGACAGAAACCTCCTTTTGCAGTGAGCAGCACCAGAGTGAGGAACTATGTCTCAGTTGAACCTCAACAATTACGGATCATACCTGCCCAAGTTTACCCTAAGGGTCTCAAAGGAGGAGCACTGGAAGTACTATACATAAATAACCCTAGTTTTTAATTATGTGAGTCTGAACAATGCATAGTCTTTATCAAATAACAAAAATACTGATCTACATACCAAAACCATCATCAAGTGAATGTATTCAAGAATTACAACTGGGGTAGGTATGAGCAAATGCAAGTGCTATCCTTGCACTGTCACTGACAACATGAAAAGCTGAGGATTCTGGTCACCTCTTCATCAAAAATTTTACAGCAACACATCTGCCACATGCTATTTTAAACATGCAGCCTGCATGCATGCTGCAACAAGTTTGTGATCTAAATCACCAAATTGAGAGGGATTTTTTTTTCAATATTCATGGTTGCAGCAAAAAAACCTGTCTTGTTACTCATGAGGGGTAACCTCAGAAATGTAATGTTGCTCAACAAAACAAACCACTGACAATCCTGACTACTGTGAGCAATGAGACATGCTCTAGTCTGCTGAGAGTTTGTAAAAGGCAAACATTAATAGCAAGAGATAAACTTCACACTAAAACAAAAGCTTTAATTTTGTTTATAGATCCACTTACATTTTACTCAGTAATCCATGGAGCAGAATGCCTCTTGGGTAGTACAGCAGCATTCTGTGATGTGCAGTGCTGTCAAGAGAGAGAAAGAAAAGTCCAGGACACAAAAGCTCAGGGAGTGAGTCTCACTGAGCATCTGTCTCCTAATGAGTAAAGAACTCTTTTGTGTTAGTTGGGACTCAATAGCAGAGACTGATGGCTGCACAGGGTTGCCAGGAGTAAAAGTCTTTAGAAACAAGGAGCAGAACTGGCCTACACCTACTTAGCTACACATTTGGGGCACCAGCATCCAGGTACCATACCTTTGCAGGTAAAAAATTTCATCAATCACTCATACAGCTGTTAATGTGAAACAGCACAGTAAACTACATCAGACTTTAACATACCATATTTAAAATCTGCATGCCAATTTTTGCATGTTCCTACACACACCTAAATTGCCTATTTCAAGGTAACAATCCTCATTACTATTCTCATCTATAAAATTGTAATTTAAAACTATACTTTTGTATGGAGAAGCTTGATAACATCTGCTGAAGTAGCATATCCTTTAAATTAAAAATCCCATGGTTGTGTATTTGGTCACTGCATTCATCTGCTATTAAAAGTGCACTTGAAAAAAAAAGCACACGCCCAAGCGATCAAAAGAAAGTTAATTGCTGAGACTGACTTATGATAAGAACCAACACAGTCAGCACTTTGAAAGCAAGGCTCAGAAAAACCGACATGAACAGGGAGGCTTTTTATAGTCCTCTGATATTTGCATTAGAAGGTGTTTGTGCCAAGCCCAGCAGATTTTTTGATTGAAGGCAGCCAGCCTCACACAGAAGATGGGGTAGGAGGGGTAAGCAGGGGGCTGTGGGCAGTGGGAGCTGCAGGGTGAGAATTCCTCTCCCCCCAGCTCAAAGTGCAGGAGGAACAATGCTGAGAAAGGCAGGTGGCTACGCCCAGATCAGTGGAGACTGACAGTCCCCCACTGGTGATAGCCCCCACCAGCGATAGTCCCCACCATGTGCTGGCTTTTCAGTAACATTTACACATTTGCAGTTGTGAACTACAGAGCTTTATTTTCTTGTCTGACTTGGTGATTTCAAGGGGAAACACGTAAGAAGATAAAATTTGCTTACAGCGACAAACTATAAAGGGAACAGTCCATATGCATTACTACTAAACATGCCTTGGTAACATCCCTGTAACCCTGACAGCTTTTCTTTTCCAGAAATCTCCAGCATGTTCCAGGTGCCTGAGCTGGTCATGTGGTCACCAACAGCAGGAACTGGGGGCCCCAGGTGCTACCCAGACCAAACACCCCTTTGTAACTGCTCTCTCCTTACCCCTGGGCAGACCTTCCTGCCTGACTGCCCTCCTCCTTGGTACTCGCTGTTAATACCCATATATATTGGTTTCACACACAGGAGGCAAACCTTGGCTGATATCAGCAAGTTATTGGTTTCTCCCAGCCCTTATAGGGTGGCACAAGAAGGTGCTCTACAAATTAATTAATCCAACACATTTGTGATTTTGGGAATCCAGATATCGTTTACATGTAGCAACAGCACCCTGCATCACCATCACAGCAAACAGGTGAGGCTGTGGAAGTGGCAGCTTAGCCCAGCTGGCAGCCTTCACAATGACACCCAGAGATCACAGTGATGAGCAGGTTTTCCCCTAGAACATCAACCCCATGCCCAAGCACTGCAGCTCCAGCACTTCCTTCCCATGGCAGTTCTGTGCTCTGGATGAAACGATCCTCCATCCCACAGCACTATGCTTGCCTACAGCCCAAGCCATCAGCTACATGTGTTAGGTGCCCCCATGGGGCTCAGGACTTTCCCTGGGCAAGCCACAGCCTCTCACTCCACCCACATCCTTGCAGCAACACTGGTACACGACGCCGACGATCTCCTTTAGGGAACCACCAAGAAAGGGGTTGTCCTCTGTTAAGCAAAGAGGCAGTAAAGACACTGGGCATCTGACAGCACCACAGTCCATGGTCAGCTTCGATGAGTCGCCTTAGACCAAGGCTCTAGGTATACTTAACTTATGTCAAAATCCATGGAATAGCTTACTACCAAGGAAGACAAAAGCAATGCTGATTCTCTCTCTTACACACAATCACACTGGCCAGCAGGTTTTGTGCTTCTATTCTTTAGTGGAAATGCGTATTCTTTCAGTCTCTATATTTATTTTTTCAGAAGAAAAAAAATCAAGAACAAAGGAATCCTGCATACATCATATGCTCACTTGTCACAGTTTTGCTCCCATTCCCTGGAACCACAAATAGCTGCAATGCAAGGCATATCCCCATCTTGAAGAATGGAGCTCTGATCTGCAGGCTTCTGCTTTGGAAGGGTCAGCAGCTGCTGATGCAATTGCCAGTCTAGAGGTTCCTTTAGTCTATGTTTAAATTTTTCGTTATCCATGAAAGGACACAGCTTTTTCCATGTTTTCGTAGAAATGTGTTTTCAGAACATACGACAACTTGGGATCTAGTTGTTAGGGGATAACCACCACACAGAGAGGGAACAACCAGGCACAAAATAGCCCATGGTCAGATATGACAGACTGACCCATACGTGTGGCACCAGTAACTGCCACATAACATAGCAATATTCAGCATAAGCCTGTGCCAGTTTAACCATGCTTCATTTTCCATTATAAAAATCCCACAAGTATTTTGGGGATGTAGAACCTTCAAAATCCTGAGTACGCAGAAGACAGGTCTGCATATATATATGGAATACACACACAGTGCTTTCAGCTCATGAAACGGTCCCTTTCTGTGCTAACAGCTGCCACAAATAACTTTGGTGGGTGGAGAAGGGGGAAGGGGGAAGGGTTAGAATTAAAGAAGGGCATTTACATACACACACAGGCATCCCACAAATCCTCAAACTCTTAAAGTGTTCTGGCTGAAATGGGAGCACCCAGCTACCAGTATGCATTGCATGATAACTCAATGGCAACAGCTCTTAAATACTGCTGTCCTTGTTGCATCAGAAACTGCTTGATGACCTAGTCAAAAGTGCAGAGAGCACAGTTACTCATTCGTTAAGTACATCTCATGATAAAAAACTGCATTTTATTTAGAAATGTTTAGCACTGCTGTCTAGTCCAACCCCAAGCACCTGCCAATGCTGTCTCCTGTCAGCTCCAGCATGCAGGGAAACTTACCTGATCATCTTCAGGCCTGCCTTTGACATCCTGCTCTGTGCTGTACCACTGACCTGCCTAAATTGACCCATGAGACAGTAGCTGGGACCTGGCCTCAGATCTAGACCAGAGAAGTGGAATTCCAGAATACTTTTTTACAAATAATTCTCATAGTCAGGATGGAAAAAGTTGTCTGACCCATTCTCCCCCAAAGCAATAGCAGCTAAAGTCAATTCTTAAGCACGTTGTTAAGCAAATGCCACAGAAGTGACGGTCTATCAGGTGTCTGGCTCTTACTCTGCGTAAAAGCTCACTGTTGAATGCCTTTGTTCAATGCTGCTCATGGATGACCACCTAGCCAGAGTTTTCTGTGCTGGCACCTTTTCCCCGGGAGGAATCTTCATTTGTATCGGTTTTGAGGTGGGGGGGGCCAGCAACGGCGGTCCGGGGCTATCTTTTTTTTTCCTGTACTCACATCTCGCAAGTCTAATGCAGTCTAATGTATTTTTCTTATAAATGATAAGTGTAAGAAATATATAATTTCTACTACTTACATTATTATAATATGTCATATATTTATATCTAATAAATAATTATAATGGTAAAATATATGTTAAAACAGAAATTAGGAAAAATAAAATATAGAAATTTAATTTCTAAAGTAGTCAGACGGTAAATGTGCTTCTTATAAAGCAACCAAGTCCAAAGTAACAATAATGTAAGCTAATAAAATAGTCAATCAGGAACATGTTGACAGAGGAAGACAGTCTGTTCTACAAAGAAAAGAAACAATTGTGACATTTCTAGTAGACTAAGAAATTGCTGTATGTTACTGGTGCAATCATGCATCTGAAACAAAACCTCCTGTCTATTACAGGTTTATGTATTAAGCTGGGCGAACAGGCTGTTGCAAAAAGAAAAATTTCCCTATATGTAGCTCTTCATCGGTTTTGGTATTTTAGTCCAGCTCTCAGGGGGAAAGGAAAACAAATTGCTTTCATCCACATAGTGTTATCTTCCAGTTGTGAGTAAAACATGTTCTGATGTTATGCTATGAAAATGAAAGTTTTAGTCATGGAAGGCAGTGAGGAGAAATTCTTTTTCAGATTGCCTGGTGCTTCCAGGTCAGTGCTAGAAAATGCATCATCTCTCAGGTGCAGATAGGTGTCGTCACACAGCAAATTTCCCTGGGGATCCAAAAAGAAATGCCAGAATAAAATGGACGATGTTGAAACATATATATACCCCCCTCTGTCCATGCATCAGTTTACTATTATACAGGCAGGCAAGATATACACTAGAGCAAAGGAGGGGGGGCTAGGGGGGATGGGAAACAAGGAAAAAATAAAAAGGAAAGAGAAACAGAGCCAGACCACTACCATCTGTTTACAACAATATGTGCAGTAACAGGTCTGGCTGCAGCATAAGTAGGAAAGCCTGCTGGAGAAATCACATCATGAGTAGGAATAGATATCAAGTTTTCTTAGCCAGGGATTAGAAAAATATGTTTGTTTTCAAATAAGCTTATCCTGCACGCTGCCAGGAAATGAAAACTGTCACTCAGCCTTGTTTCTTTTTGCCATGAAGTGATGCTACTGGAAACACTAACAGTTGTGACTGAATTCTATGTTATCTGCTGGCACTCTTTACTGGTGCTTACCCAGCTCTACCTGACTGACTACAAGCTTGAGTAAGAACTAGCACTAAGAATAGCCCTAATCACTGCTCAAACACTTCCCCCTTCAGACAAACCAATACTGACAGGTAACAGTAGGTATGATTATATTTTGAACTTCCAGAAATGTTCTCTGTTTTTATTAGAGGCATTTTATTAGAAACTTTAAATGTTTTTACTTGGTTGCATGATAAAGCAGAAAATCTGTGCAATCACATGTAGAAATGACATACTGAACACACTATGTCTTATTTGTAAAGCTTGGAAAAACTTCTTGGATCATTCTCTGTTTTACCAAAAGTTGGGAGGGTATATTTTGATAAGTCAATTTCTATGACTTCGTATTGACAGTGAAGTCTAGAGGCTGAAGAGAGAGAAGGAGGGATGGAAGGATATATTTGGAGAAGACTAGACTGACCAATGTGTAGTGCAAACTAAAAAAAAACTGCAAAAGAAACAGTGTTTTTAGAAAAGGAAAAGGAATCAAACCTGAAAGGTAACTGCTCAGCAGAAGAGACCAAAGCAATCAGTGTTTCTTTTTGCTTGTAGAGGGCCTCTGTCACTCACCTGTGAGAGGACAAACAGTGCAGATTAAAAGCCAGACAATGTGGAACACTTACTGCAGTTGAAGTTCAAAAATATGTTGGTGAGATAAATGACAAGTAGTAGCTCATGTTTTGATAGCACAACTTGTTACCCTGAAGCCGTGGGCTGTCTGATTGCTCCAGGATGGAGAGTGAGGAGCATGGGATGTCTCCGGTCCCCCTTGAACAGGAAGGTTTCATTTGCTCACAGTTTCCTCTCCCACAATCCAAACAGAGACATGGGATTTTCCCTTCTGTGTGGCCAAGAATAACACCACTGATTACAGGACTAAGGCAGGCCCAGGGCTGAGGAACTTCCTAGCCAGCATTCAGATGCCTCACATATCAGAAACAAAAAAGTTAAGCCAGGCATGTGCTTTGTTGAAGTGAAGCCTGAGGTGATGGCCCAGGAATGGTGGTACAAGAAATATTTCTCACATCCAAACGTTCCAGCTGTGGCTAGAAATGACCCAAGAAAAGCTGCTCTAACAGAAGCACAAAGGGTCTTTTTCATCATCATATCCAAGCTCTCTATCTCAAACACTCCTGAAAAATTTGCCCTTCCAGTTATCTGAAGTTGAACATAGTATTTATAGAACATCTGGTATTTTGTTGAGGAAAAACTCACCCAAGGAAGTGGTCACAGCACCAAGCCTAAGTTCAAGAAGCGTTTGGACAATGCTCTCAGGCACATGATGTGACTCTTCGGGGTGTCCTGTGCAGGGCCAGGAGTTGGACTCAATGATCCCTGTGGGTCCCTTCCTACTCAGGATATTCTATGATTGCATGATTCAATGATAACCAATATTGACATTTTTCATGTTTTGCTTGGGTTTGTTTTATTATGTCTGTTTTATTTTTTTGTCAAAAATACCATTTCACATTTTGTTTTTCATTCTGCCTTTGAACATCACCAGCAATAACCAACAAGTCTCAGTAATTCTGCATTTTACTCTGGGACTTCACCTCCCCTGGTTGTCTTTAGGCTGTACTCTAACCTGCTACAGTGTGGCTTTTCTCTCTCTCTCAGAGTTGCAAATTCTCTGAAGGACTTCACTCCCTTTTAGGCCTCTCATGGGTGACTGTCTCCTTAATGCATCCACTCTGTCGTGGGTTTACTCTGGCCGGATTTTCAACCCCCCCCACAGAATTGCTAAAAGGTGAGAGAGGCTCACACAGGCAAGACAGACTCGACATGAGGAAAGATATCAAAATTTATTGCTAACAGGATAGGAACTAAAGAACAATAAAATAAGACAATTTTAAACAGCTTTCCCTGTGATGAAGTTCTGATGATCCTATGTATTTTTCAAGAATTTACTTGTTCTAGTAGATGAAAAAGAAGCAGTCTTAAATACACTTTCTAACCACCCCTTGGCCCCCATACATCAGTGCAGGAGAAGTCTCTTCTTTACTCTCAGGGAGATAGCTAAAGTCTCTCTTCATCAGGGTGCAGGGAATCTCTGCCCCCACTGGTCCTTCATGGGCTGCAGGGGGACAAACCTGCTTCACCATGATCTTCACCACGGGTTACAGGGAAACTAAAGCTCTGAGTCTTTTCCCTGCTCCGCAGGGTCCCTTCCAGGGGAGTAAGTTCTCAGGGGACCCCTCCAGTCGGGTCCACACTTCCCTCGGGTCGCAGGTTCTGGGATTCAGCTCAGTCTCTATAACCCGATGGTTTTCATTAAAGTCCTACCCAGAATAACCTGCTTCAGTGTGGCTTCTCTCTCTCTCTCCGAGTTGCAAATTCTCCAAAGGACTTCACTCCCTCTTAGGCCTCCCAGAGGTGACTGTCTCCTTCATGCATCCACCTGCTCCAACATGAGCTTGGCTGTGCAATGTTTTTGAGTCTAGGCCTGGCAACCAGGAAGGAAGGAAGGAAGTATTCCATCCTATTCCTTTAAGTAATCAAACATATAAATAGACAGAGAGAGAAGCCTCTTTCCCATGAGGTTTGGAGACAGTAGACTCCCGCAGCCGGTCTCCCTCGTTGTGGGAGAACTGAGGCCTGGTCGGGCCTACGGGGCCTGTTGTTTCTGCCGATCCGGGGTCCAGTATCTTGGCGGCGGCATTAGGCACAATTGTGCTATCTCAAGGAAAGTATTAAGATTTTCTTTGGCTAGTTCTTCATTGAGTGTGTATACCTGTTTTGGTTTTTTGTTTGTTTTGTCCCTTTTCCCTTTCCCTTTTCTGTTTTCAGGTGTTGTGTTTTTTTTTCCTTATGTGTATATAATTTTTGTAATTGTATATAAATGTATTATAAGTGTAAATATATTTATATATTGCTTCAGCTCTCTCTTATTTTGGTTCTCTTGGTTTTTTTTCTTTTCCCTTGGTTTTGGGGGTGGAACTCTTGCAGTGGGGTTTGGAGACCTCGCAGGGAGCCAGCTCCAAACCACCACAGGCTGCAACATGGCCTCTGTGGCTGTAAATTCTTCTGCGCTTTGCTGCTCGCCTCGGCCAGGGGCTCAGTCCCAGCCCTGGCTGCCCCCTCACCTGCAGCCACCACTGGAACTAACCATCTTCAGCTCCAGGGGGAAAAAACAAGTAAACCCATGACAGATAGTGATAATAAAAATTTTATCCATGCTTAGTTACACTAGGTACTACAGATAAAGAAGTACCCACCATGGAGATATGTTATTATCTCAAACTTTTAATGAAAGTCTCTGAGACTTAAAACTGAGTATTTAAAAATATCTTGCAGGGAAGCTATCAAAGTTTGATATAGCCTTTAATTTTAAGCTGTTTTTTTTTTTAATAAGCTTTACTTTTATTTTTAAATATTTAGGTGATTTAGGTGTCTTTAAAAGTAAAAAATATATAAAAGAACAAATGTCAAGATTAGCAATAGTAAAGTATACCTGTGCCCTGGACACTGGGATGCAGTACACCCTCAGCAAGTTTGGAGAGGGCAGCAGTGGGTACTGGCAGTGCCCCACGGTGGGAAGGCTAGCTGGGCTGCACTGAGTGAGGGAAGGGGTGATTCCCCTGCCCAGTGCTCCTGCAGCCCCAACCAGAGTACCATTCTTCCTGTAATCACACAGGTATTAATAGATCAAATCATGAGCTGTTTTGAAGAGGTGATAAACCGATCCACACTGATTTTCCAAAGCAAGCTCACATTTTGAGAGTTTTGCTTAAAAAAGTGATTCTCAGGCCACAACCTACTTGTAATCCTGTGAATCACTCTAACACTTTTCTGTGTCAAAAAGGTGGTTTTTGCTGGCTCTGGAGCATGGTTTGTACAGCTCACCCCACGAGGACACAGCTTTCAATCGAAGTCACTTCACAGATCAGCTGACAGGTTTATTCTCAAATGCCGTCTGCCTTTAACACCTTGATTATTTTATCAGCATCAGCATCAAATAGTTATCTAAAGGCACTTGTGGGAAAGCAACAGTCTTGGGAAAAGGGCATTATCCCTCCTTTCAGGTCTGACCTCAAAACTTTTTCCCAAGCCTGAACATTTTTTATGACACCAATTTCAAACCTGTGCAATAACTCTCTGTGGTAGTGGAGGCAGCAGAGCCAGAGCTCAAACTGGCCGGGAGTCTTGCAAGCCCTGGAAACCACCCGGCCGTGTTCTCCTCACCTCCAGCAGTTACCAAAGCAGCTCAGCTGATCTGCAACCATCAGCTGGCAAAGAGCTTTCAAAACTCTCTGGGGTAGCATGTGTTGCTATGAAAACAGAGAGGCCGGTTCTGCTGTGTGTGTGCAGGATGTGAGCACTGCCACTGAGGAACACCCTGAAAGAGCACCTGGTGCACGCCTTGAGGTCAGGACAGCTGCTGTGCCTAGGGATGAACGCTGCACCAAAGCCAGGGGTGTCGGAGGACAGAAATTGTGTGAACAATTTCTATTGCATTTCTGCGACCTTTGCCTTGGCATGGCTGGGTGCAGATAGTAAAAAAATACTACGCCACTAATATGGTTGCAGGCCTTGTGCCAAGGTGAAGGAGGAGTTCTTTTGGCAGTTCTTTGTCCACAAGTTTTATAGACACCTGTTGTGATCCAATTAGTACTGTACAACACAGTATGTTTTCCTTATGTATCCAATGTAGCCTGGGAAAGAATCACATGTCTGTGTGTCATAAGCAGTATATAAGCTGTCTTTCTTCTAATAAAGCTGACATTTTGCTGACCATAATGGCCTATGAGCATTTGTCCATGCCCCTCCGCCAATACAGGGGGAAAGGCAGGAACTGAAAGAAATTGCTGCATCCCTCCCCCAGGGGTTGCAGTCTCCCTGCCCTTTGTGTCTCTCTCTTGCATGCTTATGAGACAGTAGCACTTGTTGGGAAATGTCTGAATTAGAGGATGAAGTAATCAGCCTCCACTTTTACCAGACTGCAGTGAGCTCCTTTGGGGAAGGTCACTCACAGGGAAATATGCTGTGCACAATCGAAGCAAAACAGGGCCAAGCAGCATATTTAGATTAAGGACAGCACTACACAAGAACTAGGAGGATATTGCTATTATATTAATATGGCCTTGATATCATATTGATATGATATTGTAGTGATGTCAACACCTCACATCACTAGAGTAAGTCTTAACATTCATGCTAATCATTTGGTCTTTGAGAAATAAGTGTGTTGTGAATTTTCTGTAATTACTCTGTAGCAAATACATCAAGGAAATACCATTTCTTAGAAAACAAAGTAGTAAGAATGGGTTACACCAAAGACACAGGCCAACATCATGCCCTCAGTTGCTCCTCAAAAGGGGCATAACCTGGCAAGCTCCTGCACTTCAGCAGGTGGAGAGCACAAAAGGAATTTTTATTCCCGTGTTATTTCTGGTGAAGCACAAAATAAATGCTAAGGATGAATGAATGCTATAACCCAGGTCCCACTCCTGTTAATATTCCTGTTCATGTTTTATTTTACATACAAAGTGCTAAGAAATAGTCTATAAAGCATTCTTCCATTACCCGCAACAAAGATGAACAAAGCCTGCCACAGTTCTCCACTCCAGGTTTGTGGTACTTGGGTTGCCAATGGCTTCTCAGAAGCCTTCAGACTTCTAGAAAAAGCCATTCCTTTGGCCCAGTTGTTGCTTAATCACAGACAGACCCAAGCTTTTGTGCACCTCAGTCTCCAATTACTCTTTAAACGTACCATAAATCTTCAAAGAAAATGAAACCTCATTTGAAATTGCCCATCAGGCCCTCAGATAAAAATAATGTTCTTTTCAGTTTCTACGTTCTCTGTAATATTTCCCAAAGACCCTACCGACTCTTAGCAGTAAACTGCCTCTCAATTTACATCACACATTTTTCTTGAGAGTCTTTTATCCCCCTCATCCTTTCAAGTAATAAAATTTCCATTCCAGGTTTATGTCTTTGCTTTGATAGATGGCATACGTGGTTATTTCCCTTGCTGGCAGTCAACACAAGCAAGTAGTTCATGATGGCATGCTGACCGCATACTCCCTACCAGATAAATTGCTCTTTCATGGAGGATTTTTAACTGCTTAGAACTTACAACTTGTCCAGCAAAAGCCACACTAAACTGGAAGTAAATCTCATTCCACGTGTGATGACAACGTTATGCAATTATTAGGGAAGAAGGACATTGATATTTTGCTTGATCTTATGGACTACTGGCAACTTTTGACTTTGAAGCATGACAAAAGACTTGGTATAAAACCAGTATAATTCTATGTACAGCTGATTCTTCACAGGATATGTGAGGGGACATATGGTGTTCTGCCCCTCAAAACTTTTTTGCAAACCCATAGTGTAGTCTCCGGTGCAGGTACTATGATTGCTCTAACACTGCGCTACTGTTATATGTCCAGAGTGCCAGGACAAAGGCAAATACTCTTCCTCTCATGCTACCTGCAACTTTTTCTTTACCAAAAAACATAGAAGGGGAACTTCAATTAAGTATTTATACAGGCTCTGCTGTATAAGCAAAGACAACACAATGTGACTTTTTCCATTGCTCCTCCCTCTCCTTTTTTTAAGGCATCTGTCCAGTGTTTTCTTCTGACAAGTTTGAAAAAATGTGATTTTTAAGTATACCTGAGTGTTCTAGGGTTCAAGAATTCCAAGATAAAGAAAAGTGGCACACCCACAGGTAGGTTCAAAGAAAATATTAGTTTATTAAGCAACTGCTACTATTAGTTACAGATATGTCCAGCTAAAGCAGTGCAAAGCTGAGAAGGTACATACCAACCCTAGAAGAAATGTTTGGAACGCAAGGAGTCCAGCTTCGAGTCCCGTCATGATGAGGTTTGGCAGGCAAAACACTTAGCGGGTGTCCCCGCGGAGGTAATGTGGTCCTCAGTGTTCTGAGCACCTTGTCCCAGCACATAGGTTCAGGCATTCTATCTGGGGATTTTGCAGTCTCATTCTGATGCGTGTGGCTATCACACCCCAGAAGGAGGGATTTCCGAATTTTCACATCGGCACTTTTGCAGCGTGATGATGGACTGAAGCATGCCTGTGCCAGGAGCACTCCGGGGGTCACTACTCTCTTTGGAGGTTGTTACTTCCTCCTATCATAGACTTCATGAGCTCTGTCTCTTCTTGACTGGGCAGTTGGCAGCATGCCTGGCCCTCGAGCTCTATTGTAACTAGTCTTATTCCCCTTTATCTTGG
The DNA here is from genome assembly GCF_003984885.1 of Neopelma chrysocephalum. Taxonomy (NCBI): domain Eukaryota; kingdom Metazoa; phylum Chordata; class Aves; order Passeriformes; family Pipridae; genus Neopelma; species Neopelma chrysocephalum. The sequence continues at coordinate 596,914 of NW_020925013.1, forward strand.
AAAGTTCCTGTTCCCACAGCCTGTTCCTGTGTCTCGCCTGTCAAAGGCCGGCCACAGGCCAATGATTCACGGACGTGTTCTTGCACACTGAGCACCATATTTACAGCAAGTTCTGAGGACACATACTGCCAGATGAAGTTATCAGAAAGAGCAGACTTCTTACAATATGCAAACACAGAGCATCATCCAAAGGTAGCTACTGCTAATAGCCAAAAGACTTCATTTGTCCTTTGTTGCCTCTGCTCATTTCTAGCAGTAACTGAATTTTGAGTCAGTTACTCAATGCCTGTGAAATGATCAATCATTGAATATATTCATATATCATAACTTAAATATCCTGGTAGTCTGAAATTGTCTACATGTGGGGATAAACTGAGTTGTGCTTTGTGGGCAGCAGAAATAGTATGAAAAACGAATATCTCTGTTTATCCAAACATTTTACACCTAGTATACCAAACCAAAACATTACTTTTTAAGCAAGGTTTTACAAAAAGTGCTTTAGAACAAGAACACAAAAACCCTGCCTTGAAGAATATTTTCCACTTTTGTGTTGAGACCAAATCTAGGGGAGCAGTTGTGAGAATCACAGCTGTCAAGGAGAAAAAGACATCTGTTAGAGTTGTGCAGTTCACCAGGTTACAGACAGCTCTCTAGAAAATAACATATCTCCCCATAAATGAGGAGAAAAGTAGTCATTTTCACTGAGACATTTGATGAAGAAAATTTTCATGCCATAAACCCAGAGTAAATTGCCTTAACATGGAAATGAAGGGTGGTAGCTTGCACTATTTGGAACGATGGGCCAAGTGGTTTGTTACCAGGTATCAGCAATGAAGACCTGCCCACATCTGAGAGATCTGGCTACCCTCATCATCCAGGAGAAATGGAGCTGGGAATTCCTGGTTTAATATTTCCAGTGGGGAAAAGAAAATGAGGTGAGGTTTTCGGGTTTTTTTTCAGAACTGACTTTTTTTTCCACGGAACTTCCCGATTTTTCAGAGTGGGTTTTTTTGTTGTTGTTTTTGTGTTGTTTTGTTGTGGGTTTGTTTTTTGTTGTTGTTATATTAGGTTTTGGTGTGGGGGGTTTTTGTTGGTTTTTGGGTTTTTTTGTGTGGATGGGGGTGTACTTGAGGATTATTTTCAGACAAAGTTTCCCTGCTTCGCTGATAAATTATATACAAGAAATGTGTAATCCCACTACACATGCATCAGCTTCAGAAAATAATGTGAGAGGATATCATATTGCTCAGCTATTTTAAGACTGTCAGTATCACAAAACAACCTAGTTATAAAAAACATGTGCAGACACAGCCTCGTCTCTGCAACAGAGTCCACATCTAAAGACAGAGCTCAGCCAAAGAGCAAAAATATAAGAACAACCTGCATCATTTCAAATCATTCTACACTAAAGATCTGATCTTATTTGCACCAGCACGAGTACACTGAAATCAGATGTCAAAAGAAGAGATGCAGAACTAGACCACAGAAATCCTTGTGCCTCACAACAGATTATGTTATTGGGTTTAAATACTATTCTGATAGACAATACACAAACAGAGTTTATTTTATGTGGGAGTGGCTGCTATTATATTCTCTGATATATAGCAATCAGAGACTGAGCAGCTCAGCTGACAGGCAGAACAGGTTTCAGTATGATATTTCAGACCTTTCTACCACAAAATTAGTTGTCTGTGAAATGAGAGAAAAACATGAAGAAACCAAGTTTTGTCATGTGATGTGAGCTGTCAATCCTGACATAAAACATGACCTCTGTATTCACTTTTGGGACTTTTGCCAAAAGCCTGCAGATCTTACGGTCCTTCTGAGAGTGTGCAAGAAATCCACTTACCAAGTGTTTTCTGCGGAATAGGGCTTCAGATTTAACCCAGAATAGCCTTTAATGTGGGTGCCCATCCTTGCTGAATACAGAAGACGTAGAACAGCACAGAGATGAGCAACGCATCAGCTAGACTATAATCTTGATCAATCCCTGATTATGAAATATTTTGAAGATTTGGTACAGCTTATTTTGCTATAGAGTGTTGCCCAAAGCTCCCAGTCATTTGGGCATAAAACCCTTTATTCATAAAATATGGGTTGAAAGCAGATTCCCATGGACATGCTGGCTCAGGACGTGGGAAGTGATGCATTCTGAGCTGTGCCCAATTGCTGATTTCTCATCACAAGGATGGCCAAGCACATGCACCTGTGCTTGGGTTTGGATTGGGCATGTTTACAACACAAACTGGCAGATGTAGGCCAGCTCTGAAAAGAGTGATGTAACCACATTATCATTGCACCAAGCCCAAGCTAATATATCCAATCTTTGTATTTCATCTCTCTCAGCAGGCTTAATTAGCTTGGCCTCAAATGCCATATTGAAGTGGTCTGTACTAGGTTCCTCTAAGCATCTGTTGCTTCACTTCTGCTCGTCCTCTTATGGCCGCACTTCTCACGTACCCTTTGCATTTCCCAACCCAGCAGATAACACCAGCTTGGCATTCACCGTACATTCACCCAGTGGCCTCTTCACAATTCATTCTACCTCTCCTAGGCGGATTACCAGGCTATCTGGCAAAGCAGTTGGGGAAGCCAGTTCCTGGGATAATGTGGACACACAGCAAAGGGAGGGCATTGCTGGTGACTGCCTTCCTCTCATCAGTTCTGAGGCATTAGATAAGGTCTTTGCCTCCCCACGGACCATGGGGCCAATGACCTGTCCCCAAGCAGCTGGTGTAGTAGAGAGAGGAACCAGGACAGAGTCTCAGCATGCAGAGCACCCTCTAAAGCATGGTAGCAACAAATGCATGAGGAAGATTTCTGCTGGTGAAAGAAAACAGAAAATTACCCAAGGCATTTCTGCTTATTCTTCAACATAAGCCAACAAGCAACAGGCTCAAGTGTCTTCCATTTCAGGACTTGTTTCACTTGACTTTATTGCATTTTGGTTAACTGTCAGTCAGAGGTTAATTTTTTATGAGGCTTGAAGGAATAGGAAATTCGGGTTGGTACCTACGTGAGCTTTATGTAGTCATATATTAGTAGTATTTGAAAGAAAGCCAAGGTAGCAGTTGTATTCACAGAGCCTGCTGTCCACAGCACATTTCAGCCTCAGTCAAGGAGAATATAAAATGCAATAGTGTTATTCATGTTTTTCCTTCCATTTTTTAGATTTATAAAACAGAAGACCAGTAAACCACACTCAAAGATCTATGTTGCTCATTTATAAATCACTAACTATAAAATTTCATTCAATTACCCTCTATTGAACCCAACAACAGACATCTGATTAAAGTGTAGCTTTCCTAGCTGAAGCTTACCTCCTGTAAAAATGAACAGTATTGTTTTAAAGGAATGAAACTTTCCATTCTCATCTTCTTCATTTGCTCTATTGCAATTTGCTTTCCATGAAAAAAAGTCACAGAGGCAAATAAAAATTACTTGAAGATACTTGTAAAATTTATATAAACTACATCTCAGCCCTCTTTTGTTAAATAGACTGAGTTATTTTAAGTTTGTCACTGACAGGCTGTCCCTTCAGCCCTCCAATGGTTTTCATAGCTGTTGTCATCATTGTCCTTAAATTTGTTCTGCATTTTAGGTGGATTCTGGAGTTGCATGCCATATTGAAGAAGTAATGTCCTTTCTTCCTTCCCTCCTTGTATTCACTGAACTTCTGATGACAGCATCAGCCTCTCTTATCCCAGGACTGTGGTGAGAGGGCATGGAAAGTAACAGACTAGCCTCTATAGCCTTTCCAGACTCACCACTTTGGATTTTCTATTCAAGGGACTGCCTTCTTTGCCTGTTTCTGAACAGAGAAGTTTGTATTAGCAAAGTGTAAATAGGCCTCCTATACTGAGGCAGTCTGATTCCTCCCTCCAGCTTCAATGTCTTCATCATTGATTAAAACTCTGCCAGTCTTCACTACGTAAAACCACTGCTATTTACTACATGAGAGTATTTGCACCTAGATCACAGATGAAAACACAGAATAGTTTATAGCTTCATTATAATCTAGGATATAGAACATGCTAGAAATAATTCCATTTGGTGAGGTACCATTGTTGGTCCAACTTTTATTTCATGTAATACTTTTAATTCATGTAATATCATACTGTTTTAGCTTATTATTAAAGTATTATGCAGTACTAATACTGTCATTGCATTTTCATGCATTTTAATGAAGCAGAGTCAAATTAGGTTTTCTTTCGTCTGAATCATGGTGAGCCATTTCTTTTTTTCAATATCATGCTGAATTCCATTAAATACATTCTGTATCCTTTAAATCTCTTTATCATTGACCATCCATACTTCCTCTTTTCTTTCCTTGTAAGGGATATTCTTTCCTTGCAAGACCATAGAGTTATAAGTTACACAGGACATTACACTTGTCTTTTCCAAACTTTAGTACACATTCAGACTTCCAATATACGCTAGCTCAGCTGTTACTAAGAGATACATGACTTCTTCATAACTATAAAGAACATTTTTCACCAGTCAAGCAAAGACAAGAATTTTCAAGATTCCTGTCCTAATTTATCCAGAACAGCCTATTTAAAACAAAGGATAAAGAAATAATTTTCTAACATATATTCTTCAGATATCCTCATTCACTGCCAATAAATTTTAAAGCAGTTTTCTACCTCTTTATGACCTGAATACATCATCCTGATTCTTTCCAAGCAGAACAAAAATACAAAAACCACAAGACACAAAAGAAAAGGAAAAATCATGCATGATTTTCATATTTTCTTCACAAATGTTGACTCATTGGAACCTTGTAAATTGAGCAAACTAATAAAGGAAAAAACCCACTGTGTCAACAAATGAGGATTCTCTTCTAATTGAAACACAAACAGACTCCACTGTGGTTAATTCAGCTGTGAAAATAAAAAGTGAATGCAAACAAGTTCACAAAAATTCAACACTAAGTTTGGGTTTGCTATGCATACTCTTTTTATTATCCTGTCTTTTCATGTCCATGGCTTTCACAAGAAGATGTGCACCTAATGGATAGCAATGGTTTTTGCAGTTGAATTTGGCACTGTGAAGAAATCATGATGCAAACACCGTGAAGCCATCTCATTTCCTTTCTCACCTAAGATCCCAAAGTAGTGAGTCTAGTGGTAGTCAGATCTTGAAACAAGTCTGTCAGAAAAGACTTTCTTTCATCCTTCAAATGTATAGTTGCCAAAGAAACACCATTCAGTGATATGATCATCCAAGCCTTTCATTCCTGAGCAATCTTTTAGGTCCATTCAATCAAGAAAGAATAAAGGGGTTTTGTTTGCATAAACACTTGTGGAAACCAAACTTTGAACTTAGCTCATAATTCATTGGAAAAATGTCTTTTCCACAAGTAAATGAGAATAATTGCTCTACTAAAGCTATGAAGTGAAAGCTGCTGGCAAGTAGGGATGCAATTAGGACTTGTGGTTGGCATTAGCATGGACCCAAACCAAGTCTCTTCAAGCAAAGAGAGCCTCTTTGAGGGCAATATTTACATTAATTGTGTCTTTCTTTGAAAGTAACCCTCAATGCAGGTAAAACTGTAAGAAAGTTTAAGTTCAGTGGATCACAGTAAGGATTTTATTACAGCTATCCAGGTACACACCTGCTACTAGAACCACAGACATAATATACTAAAAATGTATTAAGTGTTGCACAGCACGAACAGGAAAGAATTATAGAAGTTGACATTACTACATGTTGTGTGTTTATTATGTGTATGGAGCAAGATTTACAATCTTTTAGGTAATAAGCACTTGCACTATTTCTGCAAAATCTGTCTTAAGCACTGCTGCCTTTCTGTGAGATGCAAAAAGCTATCTAGTACAATGCACAACAGACAGGTTTTTTTATTGATCTAATAAGCCAGATAGGGATCTGAACACACCTTCGCAGATGCAATTACTTCATGAGACAAGAGCAGATTAATTTTAAAACTCACTTTACCTGTACTGTTTTAGGAGACCAAATGCCATACAGGCCACTCCTTCACCAATCCCCAAACAAAACAGTTTCATATTCTTTAATGTTCCCCTCCCCTGCATGGAGGATGCATGCAACCTCTGTGAGCTGTTCACAGCCAGGCAAGGGCTGGTCTCCAAGGGTAGCCTGTGCTCTGCCCTTACGGATCTGCAGGGGAGGACTCACACATGTGCAGCCTTTTTTTTCATCTGGGAAATCTCAGCAGTCCAGGAGGTGCAAGCCTCTGGCATCCAGAGCACAAACAGTATCTAAGGAGCTTCCTTGCTACCAGCAGCTCCACATGAGGCCGTTTACCCTGCTCGGTACTTCCATATCAATAGCTTCAAATGCAGTCATAGACACATGGAAGCCCCATATTGGCATCTCTGACATCATCTGTAGATATAGAACATTATCTGTAATCACAGCTCAAAACCAAATTGCAGCTGCGTGGTGGAAGTTTCTGAATTGGTGCAAAATCACTTTTGTCAATACAAAGTTGTTCCAAAACATTTAGAGGGGTAACTTTTCCTCCCAAATACCTTGCCAGGTCAGATACTACCTCTATTCCCATGCCAGCAAATAGCCAGCACAGACTGCTTTATCCACACTTGCTAATGCAATGGCAATGCAGTTGATCTGCTTCAGATCCTGTCTAGCTGTCAGGTGCCTAGAAACGCACAGGTTAGTACAAATAAATATTGGATATTGAACTGCTGGCACTCCCCAAGCTGCTGTAAAACCACAACCTTGTTCCTTACCTCAGATCCATAACTTCTAGAAGAGATGTTCCTCCTGATTCCTCCCATTTCTCTGCTGAAATTGTTTCAATAAGAATCAATGGCAGCAAGAATTTTTCCCATTTAATGGTAATCTTTGCACACCATATAGTCTAACAGTTATGTTTAACATCTCCAAATACACAGTCATTTCAAAATGTGACAGAACAGAAATTTACTGCAGTTCTTCCAGTGGCTAGATTATTTCTACTTTTGTTTTGACTGCAAAAAATTTGTGAAGGAGAAAAAAAAAGGAGATGTGCTTTAAAAAATTACTCACAGGTGACTAATCTCATTCTCCATCCTGCAATGGGAAAAAATAGGAAAATAAAAAGAAACCTCACCCCACTCCTCTTATCTAGTGAGGATCTATCAAGTTGTAGCCCTGTATTTGGTACTGATTTCACATTTCCTCAGTCACTACCTCTCACTTTCCATACACAGTTTCTCTTCTTTCTCTTTACATTGGCTTCCAGATTAAAGCAGTCTTTACATGTTTTCTTTCTCACTTTTTGGTCATTTTTGTTTCAATTTAAAAGGCAATGAAGCCATTTTTAGAATAAAATAAAAAAAATCCAAATTAAAACCGTTTCAGACAAGGCAGTTTTTTTCTGAATTTTTAGAGGCATAGAGCAGTCTTTCAAATGAAACAGAAAACAGCTTTTTAAAAATCTCACTCAAATAGGCTTATTCCTTCAACAACAAAGAAAAAATGCTATGTGAGTTACAGAATGAGGCTTTGATTTCAGCTCTTTTTGAATACATAGGACTTTGGAGAAAGGTTTTCCTGAGTTAGAATTACCATAGGCAATCAACCATAAAAAACACTATCTAGGTCATATAAAAAGAATCATAGAATAGAATCATAGAATCATAGAATCAACTGGGTTGGAAAAGACCTCTGAGGTCACCAAGTCCAACTCTTGATCCAACACCACCGTGGTTACTAGACCATGGCACTAAGTGCCACATCCAGTCTCATTTTAAAAACTCCAGGGACAGAGAATCCACTACCTCCCTGGGCAGCCCATTCCAATGTCTGATTACTCTCTCCATAAAGAATTTCTTCCTAATATCAACCTAAACCTCCCCTGGCACAGCTTAAGATCATGCCTATAGTCCTACTGCTGGTTGCCTGGGAGAAGAGACCAACCCCCACCTGGCTACAACCTCCTTTCAGGGAGTTGTAGAGAGTGGTGATGTCTCCCCTGAGCCTCCTCTTCTCCAGGATAAACAATCTCAGTTCCCTCAGCCTCTCCTCACAGGACTTGTGCTCGAGTCCCTTCACCAGCCTTGTTGCTCTTCTCTGGACCTCCTCCAGCACCTCAATATCCTTCCTGAACTGAGGGGCCCAGAACTGGACACAGTACTCAAGGTGTGGCCTCCCCAGCACTGAGTACAGGGCAAGAATCACTTCCCTGCTCCTGCTGGCCACACTGTTCCTGATCCAGGCCAGGATGCCATTGGTCTTCTTGGCCACCTGGGCACACTGCTGGCTCATATTCAGCTTCCTGTCAATCCAAACTCCCAGGTCCCTTTCTGCCTGGCTGCTCTCCAGCCACTCTGTGCCCAGCCTGTAGCGCTGCATGGGGTTGTTGTGGCCAAAGTGCAGGACCCTGCACTTGGCCTTGTTGAACCTCATCCCACTGGAATCAGACCATCTCTCCAGCTTGTCCAGGACCCTTCCAGCAGATCAACACTCCCCCCCAACCTGGTGTTGTCTGCAAATTTGCTAATGGTACACTTGATCCCCTCATCCAGATCATCAATAAAGATATTAAACAGAACTGAGCCCAGCACTGATCCCTGGGGGACACCACTAGTGACCAGCTGCCAACTGGATGCAGCACCGTTCACCACCACTCTCTGGGCCCAGCCCTCCAGCCAGTTCCTAACCCAGCACAGAGTGCCCCTGTCCAAGCCATGGGCTGCCAGCTTTTCCAGGAGAATGCTGTGGGAGACAGTGTCAAAGGCTTTGTTGAAGTCCAGACAGACCACATCCACAGGCTTCCCCCCATCCACAGCCTTCCCCCCATCCACAGCCTTCCCCCCATCCACCAGGCAGGGCCACCTAGTCATAAAAGGAGATCAGGTTCGTCAGACAGGACCTGCCCTTAATAAACCCGTGCTGGCTGAGTCTGAGCCCTTGTCCATCCTGTAGGTGCTGTGTGATTGCACTTAGGATGATCTGCTCCACTGAGGTCAGGCTGACAGACCTGTAGTTTCCCAAGTCCTCCTTGCAGCCCTTTTTGTGGATCAGCGTGACATTAGTCAACTTCCAATCATCTGGAACCTCCCCAGAGAGCCAGAACTGTTGGTAAACGATGGAGAGCGGCTTGGCGAGCTCTTCCACCAGCTCCCTCATCACCCTAAGATGGATCCCATCTTGTCCCATAGACTTGTGAGGATCCAGGTGGCTCAGCAGGTCACTAACTGTTTTCTCCTGGATTACAGGAGGGCTGTTTGGCTTCCTGTCTCTGTCTACCAGCTCCGGAGGCCAGTTGTCCTGAGGACAACCTGTCTTACTGTTGAAAACTGAGGCAAAGAAGGTGTTAAGTACCTCAGCCTTTTCCTCATCTTTGCTGACTATGTTCCCCGCCATGTCCAACAAAGAATGGAGGTTTTCCTTGCCCCTGCTTTTGCTATTGATGTATTTGTAGAAGGACTTCTTGTTATGCCTAACAGAAGTGGCTAGATTGAGTTCAAATTGTGCATTTGTCTCTCTGATTTTCTTTCTACATGACCTAATTATATTCCTAAACTCTTCCTGAGTAGCCAGCCCTTTTTTCCATAGTCAGCTCTCTTTTTTCCCCTAATTTCCTTTAAAATCTCCCTGTTCAGCCAGGCTGGCTGTCTTTCCTGTCAGTTCGCCTTTCAGTACACTGAGACAGCCTGCTCTTGTGTGTTCAAGACTTGCTTCTTGAAGCATGTCCATCCCTCCTGGACTCCTTTGTTTTCAAGGGCTGTTTCCCAAGGTACCCTCTGAACCAGTCTTCTGAGTAGGCTGAAATCTGCCCTCTGGAAGTCTAGAGTAGCAGTTTTATTGGTGGCCCTCTTTGCATCCCTGAGTATTGGAAACTCTATTATTTCATGGTCACTGTGCCCCAGACGGCCTCCAATCACCACATCTCCCACCAGCCCCTCTCTGTGAACAACAGGTCTAGCTGTTCATTTACCAGCTGGAGCAGGAAATTATCCTCTATACACTCTAGGATTCTCTTAGACTGCCTCTTCTCTGCTCTGTTGAGTTTCCAGCAGATATTCGGCAGGTTAAAGTCACCCAAAAGAACAAGGGCTGGCGATTTTGAGACATCTGGCAGCTGCTTGTAGCATAATTCATCACCCTCATTATCCTGATTGGGTAGTCTATAACAGATTCCCACCAGGATGTCAGCCTTGTTGGCCTTTCCCTGATTCTGATCCACAGGCACTCAACCTTATTGTTACTGACTTCAAGTTCTGCAGTCAAGAGACTCTCTAACATACAGAGCCACCCTTTTACCTCTCCTACCTTGCCTGTCCCTTCTGAAGAGCTTGTAGCCATCCATGGCAGCACTCCAGTCATGCGAGTCATCCCACCACGTTTCTGTGATGGCAACTACATCATAGTTTTCTTGCTGCACGATGGCTTCCAGCTCCTCTTGTTTGTTACCCATACTGTGTGCATTGGTGTACATACACTTCAGCTGGGCTGCTGATTTAACTTCTAACTCTGGCTTTCCACCCTTAGGCTCATCTCTGAAGAGCCTGGTTTCAACCCCTTCCCCCTTCAAACCTAGTTTAAAGCCCTCCTGATCAGACCCAACAACTTACGGGCTAGAGTCCTTTTGCCATTGCTGAGTCAGATGAAGCGCATCTGACTCTAGCACCAGTCCTTTAGCCACCTATTGATAAAATGGGTTTTCCTACTCCTCTCCTCATTCATTCCTGCTACTGCAGGAACTGAGGAGAACATCACCTGTGCTCCTGTCTCATTAACTAATTGACCCAGCTCCTTGAAGTCCTTTTTAATTAGCCTGGTGCCTCTTTCATTAATGTCATCACTGCCAGCCTGGACCACCAGCAGTGGATAATAATCAGAGGGCTGGATTAGCTCAGGGAGTCTCCTACTACTATCCCTCACCCAGGCTCTGGGAAGGCAGCAGACTTTCCTGTGGGATGGATCCAGTTGGCATATAGGGCCTTCAGTTCTCCTCAGAAGGGAGTCACCAACTACAACTACCCTTCTTTTTTTCTTTATAGCTGTGGTTGTAATCCATCTGGTAGACGGGGTGCAACTGGGAGACCCTCTAGACAGATCCTCTTCTTGACTGCCCTCTGCCTGACTCTCTGGGTCCAGGGCCTCATTCCTGTTCTTTAAGGGCACCGTGGGAGCTGATAGGGGTCAGGAGGGGATTCCTTTACCTCTTCAATCGGGGACCTGTTTCCATTCCTCCCCATCTACTTGGTTTGCTCCATCTGCCTGATGGAGGGGCAGGGCTTCACCATCTCCTGCTGGACTTCTTTTGGGGTCGAAAGGGTATGACTCCACCAGTCTATTTCCCTTTCACTCTCCCTAATACTTCTTAGCCTCTCCACTTCTTCCTTGAGCTCTGCCACTAGGCACAGCAAATCATTCACCTGCTTGCATCGTTGCAGGCATCTCTCACACTGTCCTCTGGTACTGATGCCAGGCTCAGACTCTGCAGCCAGTGGCCTGAACAGCTGCATCTTTCCTGGGGATTCTGTCTGGGTTAGCACACTCCCCCTCAAAGCAGTAGAAATGGCTTTTGCTTGTTTGGAAACCATTGCTGGGTCTAGTGGAGTTGCAGGGGAAAAAAAGAAAAAACAAACAAAACAAACAAACAAACAGCAACAAACCACAGCCATACACTTACCTCACAAAACACCAAGAGAATTGGGAGGGTGGCTATGCCCTTCCTGCTCCCATGCCTGTGAGAACTGCCATGCAAACTGCCGTGTCATGCCCCTGTTTGCCCACTCCTGTTCACCATGCCCCGGGCCACCTGCACTCCCTGGAGCAGTTTAAATCTCTCAGCAACAACCTCATCTTGACCCCCTGGTCAGCTGATTAGGCCTTGCAGGGCAGCTGGTCTGAGATGCCTAAGTAGACACAGATTGTACTACCTAGCCATCAAGTTTTTGGGGGCATTTTTGTGAAAGCTTGTTTTGCTTTACTTTGTTTTTCATTTTCCCTCATTTCATTCAATATAAAAAACAACAGTTGGTTGAAAACTGCTACTTGAAGACTACTTCATTAAAGTACCGCATTGAAGGATGGAAGTGCACCTATGCACAGGGAGTCATTTCAGCATATCAGGTCTCAGCCCCAAGCCCTTGGGCAGGCAGGAGGGGAAGCCTTGCTGCAGGTGCCCAGCACTACCAGCTCTCCACAAGGTTTCTTGGTGACACAACAGATCTGTCCTGGTGACAGATGTTCTCATGTCAAAGGGGAAACAATCACTTCAAAACAGAGCATGACCTCAATAGTCAAAACCAAAAACTTCTGCCAAAGCTTTTGCTTTAAATTTTCAACACAAAAACAGGCTCTCAGAAGAGGAAAAAAAATAATTTTCTTGAAAACATAAACATTTCCACTAAAAAAAGGAAGGATCAAGTGTAACTTTCAGCCATAGAAGCAAATGCTTTCTGTTTGAAGAAAAATTGAGTTTTGTTTAAAAGAAAAGAGGAAATTGAGAAGATTTCTAATAAAAAGATAAAAATTCAATATGTGGTAGTTTAATCCTTGTGACTGCCTTTTTTCCTGTGAAAAGAGGAGGCAATGTTTTATATCTCATTTACCTTCATTGTTTAAACCTAGGACCTACTGAAACCCAGTTCATCTTCCTTGCACACAAGGACAACTTTTGGCCTAGCTCAACCATCTGTCATTTAATTTAGATATCGATAAGACATCCAGACATTGCACTGGTCACACTTCTCTTCCCTCCTCAGCCTGTTGCCAGAGCAAAGCACAGTCAGTACTCTGGCAGTGCTAAGTGACAATTAGCTGCTTTCAAAGGGCAAAGCTAGTTTGGAGCCAGTCTGTGCTTGCCAGCTGCATGAGGCCCTAGTTCTTTGTCCCTTACTGCCCTTTTGTGAGCACTAGCTGCAGTTGCTGTCTGGAACTGGACACAGTCCAGCCAAAGAGCTGGGTACAAACTGAGAGATCAGATGGATGTATGCTATGCTCTGCCTCCAGAAGCACAATAGGGGACACCAGTCAAGCAATCCTGCTGCTCTCCTGGCTCTGTTCTCCTACACCTTTCTCCAGCACCCTCAGGTTCTGTGTCAGGGTTGTTAGAGGATACATGGCTATTTTTGTGTCCCTTAGAGCTTTAAGTTAACTGTTTCCAGCCATATTACCCATGAAGTTGTCTAATATATATCTGAATATGCTGATGCCATCTGCTTCTACAGTCTCCTGCAAGATCAAGTTCAGAAGTTCATTAGTCACACAGTGGCATGTTTTCTATCAGATTTGAAATTACCTCTGACCAACTGATCCTGATTGCTACCTTCTTCTAAGTTCTTTGTGTGTTGTGGAGACTGGAATTGCACAAAGCATCAAAGATGTGCACACACCAAGTAAAAGAGTGCTTTCTCTTTGTTTTCATCACCCTTCTAACGCTGACCAACATTTTGTTAGGCTTGTTAGTTGCTTCTGTTGTGTATTGAAAGTTAATTGCAAAAAGCCCTCAATAGTGACTCCAAGATCTCTTTCCAAGTTCAGCATCATATAGACATGGTTAAGATTGTTTTTCCCTAGATTTGTGGTCTTATATTTTTCTACTTTGAAACTCATCTACTAACTTTTTGTTTGCTCACATTATCATAATGTTCTTTTGGAGTCCCATTTCATCACCCCATTTGATTACCTTCTCCATAACAGAAATTGAATATTAAGCCCACTGAAGCCCTACATTTTGCTGGACAGATATTCTACAGTAAAGGAATACTTCCCTCTTCAGATAAAACAGCACCTATTTGCACTTACGTAATTCACTGCTCACCACAATACTCTGCAGTCATCAAGGCTGGTCCATAGAAAATGTTCTGTTGAAAGTGTTGCAATCTTATACAGGGAGTTGAATAGTGTGGAAGTAAAATAATTGGAAGGGGAGAGATAAATTCAAAGTTTTTGCATAAGGAGTTGTGGAACATAATTTTTCTCTTTTTAGCAAACTCATATGCTTAATGCTACTTCTTAATTTTGCATGAAGCACTCTTGGAAAAACATTTTACAGGAAGCTACATAAAGAAAAGAAAGCTTTTTGACTGAAAACAGAAAATGTTTTTGGTCTTCATCACTTGGGAAAGGGAAACTTTCTTACCTATAATAAAAGATAATTCAAAGGACAGGCTTTTTATTGGTCTCACTTGTACCAAGATAACTTCCCCACAACAAGCAGAAACTAGACTGAAGCTTTCCTGACACCAGTTCTCACCCTTCCAATGCTGCCCTGCTCAGAAAGCTACTTTACATCCTGCTGAGGTCCACAGAGATCCTTATCCCTCAGTGCCCTAACACCACAGCATATCCCTGTATATACTTGAGCATCTTGTCTAAAAAATCAGATTGTTTTGTTTCCACAGCCCACCAGAGAATTCAGAGAAGAGCTTCCAAGTGAACGCATCCACAGGAATATTTCCCATAATAGCATTTTCCCCTCATACACTCTGTCCCCATCTTCTCTTTCCCCCTGCATATTTTTGCTTTCATTGTACTGCTAAAAATAAAAGTAGAATAAAGGCCTTACAGAGAAGTTTGAGGTGGTTTTACTGTTGCACTACTATTTTCCAAGGTGTGCAGTAATCTAGAATATTTTCTTATTGGAGCTGGGAAGGTCTAACTGGGAATTCAAACTTAGTTTTAACAAGGTGGCTTGAACAGGGACAGTATATTGCATTAAATTTCCCAAACAGTAGGTAAATATGTAACACTACATGGTGTATTTTACAAGGACAAGCCATACCACACAAGCTGGAGCAGCAGCAGCATGACCACAGCACTTGTATATCTATTCCATGACAGTTTGTCAGTTCATAACTAAATTTTCATTATTAACTAATGTCCAAGCTCTCCCTCTCCCTGCCCTTGCTTGCACTGCCCTGGCAGCAGGGTTGAAGAACGTGTATAACATCCTCATCTGCCTTCACATTTTGGCTGCTTGATTCCCTGCTAGGGCAGAAAGTAAAAAAAAAACCCAAACAAATAAACAAAAAAAAAGAAAAGCAGTGTTGTACTGCTCCTGCAAGAAGTATTTTTGCATAAGGGAGCTACAGTACAGGACAAAGAGCACAGGGAGAGTTGTGCTTCTTGCTGCCACAGTTTGAACACCTTCCACCCAACAGCACAGTCCTTCTGTGCCGCAGCAGTGAGGGGAGTGCAGGCTGCTGGACAGATGACATTTGCGAGTGCACCCAGCAAACTGCACATCTGCAGTAAACAAATTTCCTCTTTATGTTTGTAAACTCAGAGCAAAGAAAAGGTCAGCCAGGTTTCAGCCTTGCAGTGCAGATCTGATCTACTGCTCAAAGTACTAATAAAGAGAACTTCTAGAAACAGTCAATTTTCTAATTTCCTTGGGTCTCTGCTTCATATAGCACAGAGACAAATTAGCAAGGAAGTACAAGGTCTAGGCATGTGCTCTTGAGCAGCAGAATTAACAGATAATGCAATTAGTGGAGAGACGTAAACACAATGTCTCCCAAAAATAATCTCTCAAGGGCTCTACCAGCTAAATTTAAACTATTTAACAAGGATAGTTTGTCTACAGCAGCATCAGATTAAGATGCACACTTTGTTGTTGGCTTAAGGGCTCAACTTTGCCACCTGTGTTTGCATTGAAATTTAATTCCTTTTTGATGTAGAAGGCTCAGACAAAGTCCTCTGTACCACGTAAGCTCTGCATGGGAAGCTGGCAAGTAATCGGCAAGTTGCATAGCCAAGGAAATTCTGGCTGGCCTCAGAGCTAGTGGACATGCCTTGAGCAACCAGCTTCAAGGGCTCTCCAGAGCAGAACAAAGACCCAGAGATATAGCCCTTGTCCCAGTGCCAGCGGTGACCGCGCAACCTCCTGGCCTCATCAGCAAGATGGGGAAGGTTCTTTAAACAAAGATTTCCTTATGAATTGCTATTTACTCCCATGTGAATCAAGCCTATGTGCATAACATACAACCACAAGTCATGCCACATATGTGCTGTTCACGCTAGGTCAGATTTTGGCCCAGACGCAGATGCTTAGATGCTCCAGGCACTACACACAAGGCTTCTGTGTGCAAGTTGAGAGCACGATTCCAGCCCCTTTGTTGGTATATGAATATTAAGTACTTTGGAGATACTAAAACTAACTTTAATAAAGTCTCAGGGAGTTAACTTATGCCTTATCCAGCCTAACCTGACAAGAAGGGCACTGAAGGCTCAGCACACACCAGCAAGTCAGCCTAAAGCATGCTTGTTATAGATTATAATCTGAGAGAGGAATTTTTCCTTCCCTGTTTCCCTGTAAGAGAAACAGGAGCACCCAACAGGGAAGGGGGAAGGGAAGGCGATTAGCCTAACAAAAGATTTAGCCAGCCTGGCTACATTTCTAGCTAATGGCCCATTGGAAGCGGGAGGGAGGCAGTTCTGCTGGGCCCTCTCTGGAGGACAGAGACAGGGTCTGCGGGCAGAGCATTTGGAGAGAAGGCCTGGAAGCCTGTTTGCCTGACTGCCTGCCCTGGCCAGCCCGGACTGCTGATTTCAGCTTGGCCTGAGAGCTGTCTCTTGGCCCCGGCCCGGATCTGCTGTGTTTCATCGGAGAGTTTTTGTGCTCGCTAGGAGGAAAGAGAAGCTTCTTGAGATGCTACCACCTGGGAACCACAGTGAGTCCCTGGGGGCGAACTGCCTTCCTACTCTTTTCCCTCCATTTGAGGGGTGGGGGTCCCCCATCTTCCTTTCGGCTCCTCCCGTGATCTGAGACCGGCCCCAGGCCCCTCTTCCCCCGTGGTGGCCGCCAGAGCCCGGCAGCGCCCCCTGCCGACCACACCAGCGAACTGCAGACCCTGCACCTTCAGTGACCCAACAGCGCCCCCTACCGACCACAACAACGAACTGCAGGCTCTGCGCCTCTGCGATCCAACGGCGCCCCTGCAGGCCACGATTAGGACTCCGCTAATAGGACAGAGAAGTATTTACCAGACTTTGCTTTTCTAGGACCACTGTATAGTTTTGTTGTGTTCTGTTACTGTTTTTAACTGTTTTGCTAACATACATATATCTTTTAATAAAGGGTTGTTATCTCTTCTGTTTTCCACACTTCCTCGAGTAAAGCCCCGTAAATTTTGGATCCGCAATTGCTGAGAGAGAGGAGTTTTGTTTTGTCCCGTAACTCATCCTCTTTAGCAAACCTTCCAGTCTTTTCAGACTGAGACAATGCTAGAAGGGCTCCAATGTAAAGTTTCAAAGCATCCCTTGGATGTCTGGGAAACAGTGGAGGAGGCATCCCACTGTACCATCAGCAACTGTGCCTGCCCTGAAGTAAAACCTTTATGCCCAGGAGAGAAGGGTGGTGCAATCCTCCAAGGCTGGAAGCCTTTCTAATCCCATAGTCCAAAACCAGGTCTTCAAGCTAGCTCTGTTTATCTCTGCCTCATTAATCCCTCAGTGCAAGACCACTCACTTTTCTGGGCCCCTGGATAACTCAGCACCATGTTGGAGGTTTTTATCTCATGGTTTCACCTAGAGCTACCTTGATGGCTCTCACTGCCTGCAACAGACAGCGTGGATACATCCTGCCCCAAGGACTGGCTGGCTGCAAACTTCATTGCCTTGCCAGGGTCAGATGGCCAAGTGATATTTAACTTCCTTATCTTTCCTGAGACCTATTTATTTTTTAAGTGTTAGCTTTCATCTGGATAATAAATACTTCTTTTCTTCCTTTCTTTTCTTCTAGTTTACATGATAGATGCTACCAGCTGCCTGCACACCTCTGTGTACGCAACTTCCAACCCTGCACACACAATACTTGTTTAGTCCTCTAAATGCCCTCTTGAGGTTTGACAAGAGAGGATTATTGGTCCCTTTTAACAGTAAAGAAAAACCATGACAGAGTACCAGGGCCCCAGACCACAAGGTATCTCTGAAACAAACTCAGTCCTAATGCTGGGGTCACCATATCAAAGAGGAGGCTATTGACTTCATCCAAGTGAGGAATGAATTACAGGCAAAGACTCTTCACGTTCCCTGAACTGATGCTGCCTCTAGATTATTTTTTTTTTTACCCACTGTACACATAAAGAGTGATCAGGCAGCTCTCAGCACTAATTCCCTGAGCCTGAGGATTCCGCTAGGCAAAGAAGCTGACTTACTCCAGCCATGAAAGTATTCAGCACAGGACCTGAGAGGATTAACATGCCAGACTTACCAGCAACAAGAGAGGCAAGAGAAAAGAGACAGGGCTGAGTCCACACATCTATGAAAATTGCTGGGTTTTCTCTGGAAAAATTTTATCTATATGTCATATTGTCGTACCTACTGTGGAAGAAGTTACTTTGATGGAAGAAGTGACTTTAACAGGAAGATTTTCAATGGTAACATTTCATGACAAGGTGCCAGTAATTACTGTATTCCAATAAAAGCTGTTATTTTTGAATCAGTGTCATGCAAGAGCCTTACTTTTACATGTCTTCTGCAATTCCCATCAGCTCTGAGGGGAATTACAGGATGCCTTTGGGGAAGGCGAGCTTGAGATGCAACAATGTAGAAGAGGCACAAAGAGGCTGGTCCTTGCAGGCTTCCCTTGAGAGGCAGCCACATCATGAACCCCTTTTTGTGCTAGAAGGGAGGAGTGCCTGAGAAGGAAAGGGAGAGAGGATGCTGACTCCCTGCTCTGTCCTTGCTTTTGCTCAGGCCTCCACAGATGTCATAAGTATCTTTTGAACTCCAGGAAGACCAAATTTGCTGTAAAACAAAGCCAAAACCACTGGATGAATATAAAACAAGAATAGTGTATTTCAAAGTAAGCAGAACCTTAAATAATTTTAAAATCTAGCATTCAGACTGCCAAAAGCTCTATTATTGAAGATAAACATGGGTCCAACAAATAGATGTTTTAAAAAGGAGCAAATTAACTAGGTGTGGATTTTCAGGACTGGCAAGATTAGTGCATTATGAATATAAGGGACCACATAAGTGGCTTTATAGCTTGTATTTTCCTTCTGGCTCCTAGGAAACACCCTCTAGTGAAAGAATAGTTAAGAGTCCATGAAGATTATCCCTTCACAAACTCACACAGATCTTCAGAAAAAAAGAAAATCAATCCTCATTCTGGAGCTTTGGCTGCTTTTCCAGAGATTGAAACTCTTGTCTAAGGAAAATTTTTTGGTTCGAGTATTAACATTTGCAAAAGAGGTAAACAACTACCTTAGCAGCTAAGATATTTTCAGGCAGAATAATCTGGTTGGCACAAAACCTGTATGATAACATTCAGTGGTAAAAATGGGCCTGCAAAATATTTCCAAGAAAGTAAATAATTGTGATAAATATTTTCCTTTATTTCAAGAAATACAGCATTCTACTATAACTGTAGAAAATTTTGTACAAATAAATATATTGTTTTCTCCCAAACATTTTAAAAAGATAAAAAATGAACATTTCAAAACAAAATTTGTTAGAATAGTCATCATATAAAAAGATTAACACGAGAGCCATTTCAATCAAGATGTTACAAGATTCAAGGAGGTCATCAGGGGAATTCATGTAGGAAAGCCATATAAAGATCCAAGGAACTTAAAAAAATTATGGGTTTCTTTAACCTACAGATTTCACAGGACAGGTATGCATCCTAACTGATCTGTTGTGTTCAATTATTTCCATGTAGATCAGCAAACTTTGCTATGTCAGATGGCACTGCTCACATATATCACAGCTGTTTGATGGATGTAAATTATATGAAGGAGGCTCAACCACAATTCAGCCCCTAAAGTATTCACAAAGAAAACAGAACAGTCTTTCACCTCTCTTTATACAAAGCAGTGATCAAACTCTTTCTCAACCCTAAAGCCATCTCTATTCTTAAGCAAAAAGGCAATACCCAGCCCCAAGTTATCACTGTCATGTCTGCAACAGTTCCTAACAGCATTTGAGCAACCTGAAATGCCTCAGCAAATCAAAAAATATCTACCTGCTTTGAGGATCTTTAGAAATGTCAAATATCTGAAGGGAAAAATCTTTTCTTCATCTTTGTAGCACATCTAAGCCCTTTAAATGCCAGAATTTACATTATTCACTGAGTATTGGTTACATCCCTCCACCAACCCATGTACAAGTCCACAGTGACACCCCCCAGCTCTTGGTTTATCAGCTGGTCTAGAGCTGAGCAATGCACATCAACAGCCAAGGACAGCACGCTTCATACAATGGCAGTGGCAATATTTCTGTTTATAATTCACCCTATTTATGTGGCAGAAATAATTACTCCACACTTCTGGACTTGGTTTGACAGGTAGACCCTTATTTTATGGTAATGTATTTCTTAAAAGACCAAAAAGGGGCTTTCAATGAAGAACCAAGATAAACCAGCATAAAAAATACTATGATACAATTTTTTCACCTGTGCTACAGTTATTGCATTACCATGTTTCAAACTGTAGGATCTGTTGTGCACAATGAACTAGAGATAAATGTCTGAAGTGTTTCACAACATCACCTGCTTTGAGGGAAACAGGAGAAATATCTGTCTTTTGACTTGCGCACAGATCTTTACATAGCCCACTGCTCCCATATGCCTGTTTCCTAGAGATAGGCTGAGTGTGTGCATGGCTGCAAGGAAGTAAGGTTAGGCAGTACTAGGCAATATGTGAAAAACCAACTTTACATCAAGAATAGTGTATGCTACAGAGAAAGTCACTGAACTTTTCCTAGCTCATTGTCCCTGGTAATACACTTATTGGAAGACCAAATCCTAAACACCCATGTAAACAAACCGAGCTTTCATAAGACTAATTGACCTAGATGACTAATTCTAAACAGCAATCTGGAGAGGACAAACGAACAAACAAATAAATGCAACATTTAAAAAATCCTAGAACTATATGTGAATATTATTAATAAAATTTGCAGTTAAGAGAGAGATAAGAGCTGAGGGGCCTCAGTAGACTGTGTTCCTCCTGACACAAGGTAATCGACACATGAGCCACTGGATGGTTTCTGTCAGATAAGCCTTTACTCTAAAGAAATACAGAAATATCCACTTGGCAGAGGACTGTGTGACTAGATCAATCACCATCTTTAGTGATAGTAACAACCCTTGGGCTCCTTCTCAGGTACCCTTTAACAAGATGCTAAGAGTGTCATGTTATGTCACCTTCTCTTCTCCTCCCTGATGGCTGCATGTAGGTCATCCAGTACAGTTTTCCTGTGATGTGTAACAGAGAAGAGCTGCCTGCAGAAATTATTTGCCACAGAGGGCTGGAGACAGAAAAACCCCTCCATTCTGCTGCTTTTCTTTGATTTCCTCTGCATCTTGCAGACAAAGGCAACAAGAGAAGTCACCCACTTAGGATATCTGAGTGCGTGCCAAAACCTGACTATAGATCTAGGTCTTCAGAAAACTCGGATTTAGTTGGCAAAAGGTGCTCATTCCTGCTCATATGGAGGATCACCTCAGCTATCCAAGTCAAAACAGGCAGGTGGATACTGCCATAATGGCCAGCCTCAGCATACATCTCTTTCCTTGAATTAGGCATGTAGCACTCAAGTAACAGATGCAGAGGTACATTTGCCCAAAGAGAGGGAAATGCATATTTCTAAGGACAATGTGGAGTTAGACCATCACAGAAAAAAAAAAGGAATTACTATCCAAAATGCTGTGGAAGGATGTGTAGCATGAAAAAAACATTATTCAAAAATTCAAACAAATCCGAAAAGCTGTGACTGCAGCCAAAATTTTGTCCTAGTTTAATGCAAACATTCCTATAGAATTTTCATTAATATTAACCTTTGCTTTCACTTCCAGAAAGGTGGTGCATTTTACAAGGAAACTGTTGTGCAATCAATTATCAGTTAGAACTATAAGTAGGGACAGGAATCTGCAAACCTGCCATGAAATATCACTTAGATATGCCATGATTTTCCAGTTTACCTCATAAGGAAATTAGAATGCATTATCCCTATTAGGATTTTGTGATGGGTCAGTAACATAATTCCATGGGTATAATAGGACACAGGGGGGAAAGCCTCATTTTTCTTCTCTGATGAAGATTAATATCTTTAAAAACATAACAAGACAGACTGGTTTAAGAAAACAAGAAATTTGATTAACAACATGGGTCCATATCAAAAGATTAATATGACATTTGTTCATCATGTAAATTATGAGCCTGGAATAGGGAAAAAATGCTAAGTTCAAAGTCAAAATATGAACTGGAAAAACAAAAAAGCCTGCTCTGCGTCATTAATTATGAATTCTCCTGAAGTCTAGAGAAGTGACCCAAGCGATGAACTGACTGATTAAAATCATGCTTTTTTTTCAGACTAGAAGGGAAAATAAGACTAAAATTTACATTTTCATCTAATAAGTCTGTTGTTTCACAAAAAGGTTAAAACTCTGAGTTTCTAGCTTCAGCTACAAGGCAGAGCCCTTTGCCACTGGGCCAGAGCTTACCCAAGACCACAGTAAGAATACTTGTGATGCAGAAGGCTTGATTCTCCAACAAGGAGGAATTTCAGCTGGAGCAGGAGATCAAAGAGCATCCAGGAGCAGATTATTGCTCTGACTTGCTTCCCCCCCACAGCTTAAAAGGGCAGGCCAGTGCTGTGGCAGAGGAAGTGGGCTGCTACAGGCTGAGGGGGGACAGCTTCTGCACTCTGGTACCTCCAGGAATTCCTTTGGTTGAAATAGGGGGTGGAGGGTGGAAAATAACATCTGTGATGTTAGCATACCCACACCTAACTAAAAAATGATAAATTATTTCCTTTGCAACAATGAACAGTCTTTATGAACATTAAAATGCCACATTGAAATGCTGAATGATAAGCATTAAAGGCTAGCAAAGTCCAGGCGAGTGCAGTCTGCCCAGGGAATGGACCTGACTGCTCAGGGGAGCTCAGGTTTGTCCCTGTGTGCTATCTGGGACAACCTGTGGGACCACTCCCAGCTGTTGGCTTTCTACTGCCTGTACTGGCAACGTCATCACAACTGCCACCCCTACTTTGCCTTTTTTTCTGGTGCTGACACAAAGTGGGGGAGAAAAATATGTTTATCTGGTAGCAGTTTTCCAACATCTGGACATACTTATTTCATTTTAACATGGACTAGTAATGAAGAGCACCTGCTTGTAACTACAGACTGAGTGCGTGGTGGTGGAGAATTATTTAAATGCTAGATTAATAACCAGTTGAGGTTAATATTTATGGAATTTGCAATCGGAAGGCAAAGATACCTGCTGCCACAGCTAGCTTATTCCTGAGGTAATGGGGTTGATGGTAATGGGAAAATTATTTTCCTCATCCCCTAAATATTCCATGGAAAGCATTAAGCAGTTGAAGGAAAAATCATATACTCTTTTTCTGGGATTTAACGATTTTTTCCTATTCTTTTTTCCTTTCTTTTTCTTCTTTTTTGTTTTCTTCATTATATAAAACAGCAGTTATCAAAATACAGATGTTTTCCATCTCCGTTAAAAAAAACATTTTGGAAAGGAAACAAGCAATCATTCTCAATACTGGATTCAAAGGTTATTGTGCTGGATCCCTGGTATTCTGCTTCTAGAAAGACATAAGCACCTTAAATCCACAGTGACAGTCACATGGCTTCAAAACAACTGTGTAGGGAACTGTAAACATTAAAATAACCACGAGAGAAAAAGGAAAAAAGCTTTTATTATATACCTAGGTTCTTAGAAGACACTTTTCACTTCCAAAGAGCTTATATAGTCACTGAGATGGGGGGGGGAAGCCCCACCAAATCTGCATATAAAATATTTCCAGTAAGTTGGGATCTCCAGACATAGGGGGCCAACCCACATGTGCAGATTTTGTGCAGGGATTCAAAATTCATATTTACAAATACCAGGAAATTTTCACGGACTCCTTGCAATGATAAGCATTGTTGCTCCCATTTCACAGATAGGGATCATAGGATGTTAACTGATGCCTGAGATCTGCCTTGTGTTCAGCCTACCGTGCTGTAACAGCCACTGAAAGGAATAAATGTTTTTAAATGTTAATGTCCTCAACAACTTTTTTTGCCTCAGTCTTCAATGGCAACCTCTCTTGCCACATCTCTTGAGCAGATGAACAGTAGGATGGGGACCACGAGAGCAAAGTTCCTCCCACTGGGGGAGAAGTGAAGATCAAATTCGTGACCACCTGAGGAACCTGAATCAGTACATAAGTCTATGGGACCTGACAAGATGCATCCCAGACTTCTGAGGGAGTTGGCTGATGTAGTTGCCAAGACAGTCTTCATGAGACTTGAAAAGTCATTGCAATCAGGAGAAGTCCCAGGTGACTGGCAAAGCAGAAACATTGTACCCATTTAAAAAGGGTAGAAAGGAGGACCCTGGGAACTACTGACCTGTCAACCTCACCTTTGTGCCTGGGAGGATCATGGAACAGATCTTCCTAGAAGCTATGCTAAGGCTCATGGAGGACAGGGAGGTGATTCAGGAGGGCCAGTATGACTTCACCAAGGGCAAGTCTTGTCTGTTCAACCTGGTGGCCTTCTATGATAGAGTGACTACATCAGTGGGCAAAGGAAAGGCTACAGATGTCATTTATCTGGGCTTCTGTAAAGCCTTTGACACAGTCTCCCACAACATCTTTCTCTCTAAATTGGAAAGAGATGGATTTGATGGGTGGACTTTAGATGAATAAGAAGCTGGTTAAATGGTCACATCCAGAGAGAAGTGGTCAACAGCTCAGTCTCGATGGACATCAGTGTCAAGTGGTGTCCCTCAAAGGTCCCTACTGGGACCAGCGTTATTAATATCTTCATTAATTACATAGATGAAGGGATTGAGTGCAGCCTCAGAATATTTGCAGATGACACCAAGCTGAGTAATGCAGCTGACACACCTGAAGGATAGGATGATTCTGTTTAACATTTTCACTCCCCTAAATAAGAATCACAGTCCAAGTTAGCATAAAAGGAGTCAGATGAATAAGGACACAAAGAAAGAAAGGAAGGAAACAAGTAAATGTGGTTGAATAAAGATAAATATAAATGAAAATGTATTTTATTTGCATTGGTTTTTGGTCAGCAATGTTAAGATCCATCCACTAAAATTCACAGCTCAGATAAAAAATGATGAGTTTAAAGTACACAGAGTCAAAAATACAAAAGCTGTGAGTCTTTTTCAACAGCTCTAATACAGTTCTCTCATACAGTGAAGTGAAACATGGCAGGTATATACAATATTGTATTTCATATGCTTTTCCATTTATCTGTATAAATAGTACTGCTTTAGGACTGCTCTAGAGATTCCAATCATGAACCTCAGTTTTAAAGTCCTTGAAAAACAAATCCATTTTCAGTACTTACTATGCCTTTAAGTGTACATGTTCTCTAATGCTACATTTCCACAATTGCTACGGCCCCATTGCTCCCTGCAGCATCTTTCATCATTTCCAATTAAAGTAGGAAATCTGAGAAACAAGAAAGCCTGTAAAATTTGGCCCTCTGGGGGTTTCATCTCAGTTGCACAACTTCCTGTTTGCTTTTTTATTTTCCTTTTTATCCTGTGTTCCAATCTACATTTCTGGCTAAACACTCAACCTTTGAAGCCAATGCACTGAAAGCCTCAGAATCAGCCAGAATGTAGGTGATGCAGAGATGCTTGTTTCCATCTAACACCAGTTAGTTAACATTAGTCTGCTGCACTCAGTGCTGTCCCTCACCTCTCCTTCTAAGATTTTGGTATTTTTCTCCCCAAACCTGTGGCATCTGCCCTTAATTCTAGCCCTTTCTCTACTTTCCAGGAAGAACCATTGGACTGAGGCCAATGGTATGAGGTTCAGTAAGACCAGATGCCGTGTCTTGCACTTTGGCCACAATAACCACATGCAGGACTGAAGGCTGAAAAACTGTCCAATGGAAAAGGACCTGGAGGTCCTGGCTGACAGCCAGCAGGCTGATCATGAGCTGGAAGTGTGCCCAGGTGGTCAAGAACTCAATGGCATCCTGGCTTGTATCAGGAATAGTGTGGCCAGTGCAACTAGGGAAGTGATTCTTCCCCTGTATTCAGCACTGGTTAGGCTGCACTTTGAGTCCTGTGTCCAGTTCTGGGCCTCTCAATTCAAGAAGAACATTGAGGTGTGGGAGTGAGTCCAAAGAAGGACAACAAAGTTGGCAAAGAGTCTGGTGCACAAGTCCTATGAGAAACAGCTGAGGGAACTAGGGTTGTTTAGCCTGGAGAAGAGGAGGCTCAGGGGTGACCTTATTGCTGTCTACAGCTCCCTGAAAGGAGGTCCTAGGAAGGTTGAGGTCAGTCTCTTCTCCAGGCAACTAGTGACAAGATAAGAGGACATAGTCTTAAGCTGCTCCAGGGGAGGTTTAGGTTGGACATTAGAAAGAAATTCTTCACAGAATAGGTGATTAGATATTGGAATAGGCTGCCCCAGCAGGTGGTGGAGTGACCATCCCTGGAGGTGTTCAAGGAAAGAGTGGTGTTCAGTCATAAGTCAGACTGGATCTCAGGAGTTCCTTCCAATCTCATTGATTCTGTGATTCTGTGTGATTCTTTGATCTTTGGAGTCTTTCTAGTGGGGCTGCACAGAGCCACCAAACATGGTAAGAGTCTGCCCACTACCATCTTCACATTAAAATGACAATCTTTCAGTAAGTACAGCCCAACACACTGGCACAATCTGTTCATTGCAGTCGACTTCTAAAGGAAACCAATGCCCATTTTGAGCAAGACATTGGCACTCTTATATTGGATCCCTACCAGCCCACTGTGGTGACAAGATCTGCATGGGACATAGCATCAGAGTGTGGCCCTACTGACAGTCCTACCTGTCACCCATACCTGTCACAGGACAGCACCCATGTAGCCACAAAACTTGCTCAGGCAAACCTGCAGCTCAGGGCAGGGCTCGGCTCTACACTATTGCAGTCACAACTTCCTGACAAGCACCATCTCCCCATACATCCTGCACATCACACAACCCTCCACTCTCACACACAGATGAGACAGGAAATCTGCCCATGTGCCCCCTGTGCTTCTGTATTACAGATTGCACACCCTACCTGCTCCCTGGATCTTAACTTTCACCTAAGTTTATTAATGTGGCAATCTCCACTAAAACCAACTAGTTTTCCAAATAAAATACCTCTCAGACCTCCAGGACTTCTCGCCCAACCCCACACTTCTGTTGTCCCACTTCCATCCTGAATTTGCACCCTCTATATATGTGTATACCTTTTATGTTGTTTGTATCACATCTCATAAATTCAGGCTGAAAGGTCGTTAGGACAGACTTCTGCCTAAATTACCGACATTTCTAAGTTAATTTTATTTAGTACTACACAGGCACATGCTTTTTATTAGATTCTTAGAAGTTGTTTTAACTCAGAGAAAATAATTCAATATTCATTTATAAAAAAACCAAAAAGAACAGGAGCTTAAAATTATTACTGCCATAGGAGCCAAAACACAGTATCAGCAGATACAACTGAAGTGCACAAGGTAATATGACTTTTATGGCGCTGTAATCAAAAAAATGGATCATCAGGCTGAAAAAAACCATCCAGCAAGTGCATTTTTATCAGAGTTTTTGGGGGCTCTTTTTGTAGCTAAACTCTACAGTATTAATCAGTCTAGTCATCTAAGAAAACAACTACCCTCAAACACTGCATTTTCAGCATTGGGGGTCCATTTATATATTTGTTAAAGCAACTGTACCCCAAATTACGTTTTTGCTCTACAACACACTGCAATTGTACATACTATTAGTCACTGAATGTGCCTGGATCTCTGAAAGTGTGACTCTGGAAAGTCCTTCAGCTTCAAATATTAATCTGAAAGTGACTCTTGAGTTGCATGAGAACGAGGGTTTTGTTGCAAAAGCTCATTTGAAATTTTGGGGTTTTTTAAGAGAAAATAAGTGTTTAGGCTTGTAAGCAAACTGCAATTCAGAAAATTATACTTGCATAGATAACTGCATACAGTGCCTGTCAAGTTACACAGCAACATACACAGTCTTCACATGGAATGCTAAGAAGAACTACCTTTTTCTTAATCCCTATTATTAAAACCAGAAAAGTTTTTATCAGTATTTATGGATAACTTTTAGGAAACACTGCCTATAAATGCATAGAACATGAATGTGGTACTCACACAGTTGAGAAACAGTCACAAAAAGGAAACAGATCTAGAGCAATGCCATTAATTTCCAGGACAGTACAGCAAAATTTTGTACTGAGGGGTTTTTTTCCATTTAAATAAAAGGTCTGTTTTCTAATAGAGAATATCATATGCAATACTAATGCAAAAAAAATACTATTAAAAAACCCCAAGTTGTCAACAGCTCGTAATATAATGCAGCACTGTAGTGTCATTTGCCTTCGGGTTTGTTCAATATTCCCAATACTAAAAAAAAAAGTATTAATGGGGTAAGATTAGAGTTTTAACTGAAAAAAATGTGTCAGACCCAAAGCTTTGGCATAAGAAAAGTCAAGTTAGAAGCAATGTATTTTCAAAAAAATTTGAAAAGGCTATGTTATACATACGTAGCTCATATTTAGATTATGGAGATGTAAAAAAGCTATTTTCGACATGTGCTTTCAGTTACCAAATAGAAATTCTTTGAGCTGCAATTTAAAGCACAGATGAGACATGAGGCTCACATACACTATGGGTTACTACATTAAATATTTTCAAGTCATCAGAAAAAGCAGTAGAGTTCAAATTGGACCAAGATTCTCTCTTTTGTCTCATCTGTTCGGTCTATGCAGCTCCTTGAAAGCAGGTCTGCACTTCGGGACAATGCTCAAATGGAACTTTGCAGAGTTTAAAAGATGAAGCCCCCTCATCCCATCTCCCAGCCCACTTCCCTGCTTCCTGCCTATGAATCTGGCAAGGGCTAGGATGGATGTGATTAACACCAA
This sequence comes from Neopelma chrysocephalum, assembly GCF_003984885.1. Lineage (NCBI taxonomy): Eukaryota > Metazoa > Chordata > Aves > Passeriformes > Pipridae > Neopelma > Neopelma chrysocephalum. The sequence goes on from NW_020925013.1 coordinate 625,760, forward strand.
AAAGAGTAAATTACCTCAACCCATGCACTCCTGCCTATGAGGCAGAGCTGCAGCAGGGGTGACACCACTATGCTGTCACACGAATCAATCCACTTGGGGTTAAGAACAAACACCTGATGGTACTGTACTGCAATGCAACAAGCATCTGCCACAGCCACTGGGCACTTTGGTCCCACTGCTGAGACCCTGAGATGGACCAACACCACCTGAAGGCACCAAAAAGAGGCCAGTGGCCACAGGGTCAGAGCCCAGTTTTGCTTCAGAGCTCTGCAAAAAGTGCTGTGCTGCAAACTGGGGGAGGTGAGTAGGAGTGCCTGATTTGGTGATACATTTGTTTATTCTAAAGAGAAAAGGTCAGTGTTTTGCCAGTTTTACAGAGTTTAATCTGCTACACCCCATGTCTGACCACACATTGCTACTTTTAGCCCATTGGACATGGTTAAATGAGAGATATCAATGGATTTAGAAGGAAAAACTGATGGATTCAAGGCATTTCACTCATGCAATTCTACTTCTGTGTGGAAAATGTAGGAAGACCTGGTAAACTTTAGTGGCAGCAAGCATAAAACGCTGGCTGCTTACGGCTCCAACTTCCTTCTAGCAGTGCTGAGCCTAAAACCCTCTTCTTCCAATTTGGTTTTAGGGCCACCTTACTAATATTTTTCTGGGCTATATTTTCTCTTTTATAGGAGACTGGGGTATACTCCTGCTTATCTTTTTCTGCTCCTCTTTGTGTGATCACTGATTTTCAAAAATTTTTGCTATAGGGGAAGAAATGATTCTGGGACTAAAAGAGCCATTCTGGGAAACAGCCTCTCAGTCTCTCTTACCACATCACTTTCTGTGAGGTTTCAACAGGCTGCTAGCAATGCTTCTAACTAGTTTAAAAGCAAAACAGAATGGAAACATCTCAGAGAAAATGGCTGATGCAGAAGGTCAGCCATTTCCTCCTTAGAAGTCTCTGCAAAGCCTGAGGTGTTGCATTACATTACTTTTTTCCTCTAGAAAATCCCTCAGAGTCTTGGAGGTAGCTAACACACCATGATATGACAGCTGATGCAATCATCCTACTCTATCTTTTATTAAGTCAGGCTGTTTAACTAATTAGTGTAGCTTGGAAGTCTACAGCATTTAAACAAGTCTTTCTTTCTCTCCTTCATCTCTACCATCTTCTCTTTGTAAATGGGCAAAAGCCTTCAGTTGCTGCCATGTCCAGCTCATTTGGCCTTTTAAGGGCATATCACCCCAGAAGGTGCACAGCACAGCAAGTGTACCCAATCATGACAAGAGACCACCACAGCACCAACCACAACAAGACGGTTTGTAGTGACATCCGTCTAAGGATGAGCTCATAATACCCAGTCTCATTTGATTTTGGTCAGGCTTCTCTTTTACTTTTTGAAATACTCAAATTCATGCAAACCAAGTAAGTTGCTGTAAATTCTTTACTCTTTTATGACAATAAAACTGTATTGTATGTGTCAGGAAGAAAATATACCCTCTAGCTATTAGTACTTGTTATTTGACTGTCACTGGTATCACTGAGCTAATGGATTTAATAGGAATGGAAAATTATCGTTGAAATAGATATCAAAGTTATCACCAGCCATAGATCACTGAAGAAAAATGGGACAATCCATGTCTTCTGTGCCAAAATGTTAAGGGACTGAGGAGAAACTGATAGTTCTCTACCTATCCAAATCCTAGTCTCATGGGCGCTAGTATCACTGAGGTCAGAGGTCGTCTTAGGAAATTTCTGTGCAATTTACCATTTACATCCAAAAGAATTTTTAGCACATTAGTGGTCAGTTGTTAGCAAAGAAATCTGGTTATCTGTGAAGGGATGGGCAGCTCCATAAATTCTTCTTATAGTCATGACACTATCCAGACAAAACAAGGTACAAAAGGATGTTTTTTCTGAAATGTCTGAGCAATGGGAATAGGTCTCAAATGTTTCATTGGGTCTGAAAAAACCAGGAAGAACTGCCAGGAGTGTTCCATGATGCTTATTTTCCAGCTTCACATCCAAACCCTCTGGACATATCTCAACACTTCCATCACACTAAATATTTGACACTTAAGAAAAGGATTATTGAAGTTTCAGACTGCAATCTGTGGGCAGAGCTATCACCAAGAAGCCATATCCAAGAAATATCAACTTGCAAGCATTCTCATGTTCAAAGGAAAACTTCAGCAGAGTATGCAAGGGAAGTCAAAAACTGATTTAGAAATTAATTTGTCAAATTAATTTTTTTCCTCTGAAGGAATCATAAGATGCTGCCTTTCACAGGCTTGCAGGTCTTTTCAGTAGTCTTTGCAAATTCAGGTCCTAGGTATGTGCCAGAACTGTTGCCTAAAAGACCACAGAGAAAGAGACTCAAGGCCAGTTTGGTGTAGGAGGCAAGATAAAGAGAGCAGGTCCTTTAATGAGTCCGTAGGCCTAGAGGAATACATACCATGTGTGCGCCCTCAGACAGTGGTTCTATGATTTTATAATAAGGTCCATCCAACCTCAGTTCTGTCCACCCCCGATTCTGCCCTGTTCCACCCCCCAACACGCCCCTTTGGGAATTGAGTCTGTGGGCGTTTGGGACCCCTTCTTCTTCATCTTCATCTTCTTCACAGCACATACAGTCCTTGGGGTTCCTCCAAAGTTCTGGGCTTGAAGGTCGCTATGCCTGTGTGATATCTTCTGGTCCAGGCCTTAAGGTGTTTTTCTACGTGAGGAGTAGCTATACACAGAACAATGTAAACAAGCGCATACCTGGTCAAGCAGCTGTCTAATACTGTCACAGTTATTGCAGTAAGAAAGACTCCTGGGAGCCAAATATGACTAAGGAAAGGTGTGAGAAAGCCTAAGAAAGCACCAGGAGAGCTCCCAGACTAACCCCCAAGGTGCTGTGAAGAAGGGTGTACAGGATTGGAAAAGAGTCTGAAAACTGGAAAGATTAAAGACTGCAGCATAATTTATGCAGAGAGCAGCTCCTCAAGGTGTTGTTTGAACTCTCTGGCTGACAGTGTATTTGAAGAGCGACTGCCTCTGCCTACCACAGTGCTGTGGTTCCCCTGACCAGGAGCATAGGCCTTCACACCTACCATCTGGCCCAAGGCACGGAGCTGCCAAAAAAATGGCCACAGTCTCTGGGCTTTATCAAACACTTGAATGTCAGGATGCAAAGGCTAGCACTGCCATACCACATACTCATGTGAGCTGTTAAAATGTTTGTTTGTGTTACTTGAAGGGACATGTTTCTCTATAATATTTGGAATGCAAAAAACATGTTGGTAACCATCTCCAGCATTAAATGACCAATTCAGTAGCCATTTTTAATCATGACATAACTAAAATTCAAGTGGAGTCCTCCTCCATAGCCTGCATAGCAAAAAGCTCAAACATAAAACCAGATTACTTGAATGACCTTGAAGAAAACTACAAGACAATCCTTTAAACAAAACAAGCAAGTAATTAAATGAACATGGGGAGTAATATTACTCTAAACCAGTAGCAGAGGCCATGTACTGTGGATTAGTGTCTAAAGCTCCTACTAACACACAGTAGGTGAGATTGCAGTGGATGGATAGTTTTGGACAGTCTTCTGAATCACATTGCTTTTATTTTGGGATTTTTGCAGGTTTGGTACTCCTTAGGTTTCTCTTGGGAAAGGTTCCACGTGTACTGCTTAGGACAGAAGAAGATGCCAAGGAGAGGAGCACTGGCTAACTCCTTGCAATCAATTAATTACATCAGCTATGCACGGACCTCCTGATTTGTATCCATGACAGCCATGAGGCTGAAGGTTTGGACAGCCTCTTCTAGTGTATAAAATTCTGCTCCCATTAAATTTATTGAGGGATTTTAGAGCCTCAGCTGAGCAGTTTTAGACCTTAGCACAACAACTTGCACCAGACTTATTGTTGGCTGCTTATTCTCGTAATTATCAGAACAAAAGAACAAGTGAAATAATAAATGCAATTATCTGCTTCTATTCTGCTCCCTGTGTACACAAACCATAATTCTTGGCTATTTTTTTTCTTGATTTGATAAACTTTTCTCAACTTATACATTAAACAAAAAATGCTCCATTCCTACCTGTGCAGGGAGAAGTAGGGTGCAATTCAGAAAAGCCTAGTGTTTAAGCAGAGGCAGACCTACCAGTAAGTAGCTGAAAAGTGTGAAGACTCTGATCGTGAGATGTCAGCCCAGGGATGGTGTCTTGCAGAGGTGAAACAGAGAAGACAACACAGGACCCCAGGGTCTCCTTCTCAGTTGAGTTCATCATGTAGGATTGAGATCTATTTTCAAATGACAAAAAGCAAGTTGTATGTCAAATCTATTTGAAAATCTGTTAAAAAAAAAATGTTACCCTCAACAGGAACTGGACTTTCTAGTTGCAGTCTTGAACTGGATTTATGGCACAGGACATCACTGTTGCAACATGTTCAGAAAACCTGCCAAATTGGAAAGGCCAAAATAGACACAGTAGCACACTTCAGTGCACCATTCTGAAGGAAGGAAATGGAGGGTCACTGCTTCCCAACACTCCAGCATGAGGCAACAGCCGATGAGGTGTCCATGCTCGCTGGACAGGGCAAGCAGACACTGCTTCATGGTATTAGCGTTTGTACTCGGACATGTCTTCTGAAGAGTTTTAGGATTTGTCCAAGTCTTGATGTCTTTGCTGCTCCCTCAAGCATGTGTCAGTCCATTGAAGTCAAACTCCTTAAAATCTGAAAGGTTTCTTTCATGGTACTTAGTGTTTGAAAATGAATTTTAATCCTCTACATAACACCTACCAGATTCTCTCTACTATTTCTTCTTTGACTTATTATTCTCTAACCCATCCCTCTCTTTCTTTCCTTCAGTTTTCTCTAGTCTTCCCTTCAGAAGCTTCCTATTAAGGATTTTTAAAATATATTCCCTGAAATTTTCTAGTCAAAAGCTCAGTCAGACCAACAATAGCAGTCAGATGTTGGTTATTGTGTGTATCTGAGACCAAGTCCTTCCTTCTCACAGCCCAAGAGCTGCTTTGCAAAATGACATTATTTAAACCTGAAAAAAATGACAATACAGCAAAAATTGCCCAACGTGCTGGGAAACCTTGGGAGAGATGATGTGAATATTGGCACCTGGTTGAGCAGACTGGATGCTTATATGGATTTACACATGTTACTGTTCTACAGACAGTAATTCCTCTTCCCATTTTATTATGTCCACTCTCCAAAATGAAGATATCCCTCTAAAAAGAAAAAAACTCTTATCCTGGCACACAATCCCAACACTTACCATTCCTGAAAGAGTTTCAGGATTTTGGAAGTAGCGACCCTGCCAGGTCTTCCTCCCTCTTCCCCCCAGAAAACACAAACCAAACACTAGTAGACTATTTTTTCCTCCTGTATAGGAAGTGTATAAAACACAGGCTCGGGTGTACCCCTGCAGAGACATAATGGCAGGGCAGGATGGTAGCTGCAAGGGACACCTGGCCCCACTCACGTAAAGTACCTAAAGACAAGGATGCTGCCATAAACATCAGTTGCCCATGCATTTTAGCATGACAGCATTACAATTTAGAGGGAATAAGAAGATGTGATGGCATGTCAGAACCAGGCCAGCCAGAAAGGACATTGGATTAGCTGCAATTTTGCTAAAGCTATATTAAGACAAACTGCATAGATCCCATCCTCAGATGGGAACAACAACAAAAGGGAAAATAAGTGTCTGCAAGATGCACTAGTGAGTTTGGAAAGCCCTTGCTGGGGCCAGGTCAGCCCAGGGCAGGAGAACACCCTGCCAACGGGTAGGCTCCACATCAGTGCTTTCCTCAGCTCTGCCCTAAAGATCTTGACAGCCACATTCAACTCTGACAGCACGGAGGCAGGATTAATGTTTTACTGTCTCATATGAAGACAAAATCTAGCCTGGCTTATAAATACATCATTGAAAAAACATGTTCTTTATGCTAGCAGAAAAGCACCCAGTGTTTAGTGCTAACAACCTGAAAGGACTGTTCTAAAACAGTCTGAGCTGTGAGCCCCAAAACACTGCTTCAGCTGCCTACTGGCACTGCGACCATGGCAGCTTCAAACCAGCCCAGGGACTCAGGAGAAAGCTCAGCATTTGTTGGACTAGATGGTTTTAAGGGTCTTTTCTATGCTAAATGATTCTATAATTTGGGAAGAGCATGGAGTGGAACAGTGATTTGCTCCCACTATTGCTGCTCATTCATAGGAGGAGGGAACGCTGCCATATTTCAGTTTGTTTTGCGTAGTTTGTCTGGCATCTATGGAGAGAGAGTGTAACTTAAAAAAGGAATTGGCAATGGAAACAAATAGATTAAATCAAAGAGAGAAGAGACTGTGATGCAGGGGGGAAACTCGTGTCTCAAATACCCTCAAATAACAATTAAATATGTGTGGGTGTGATGGCCACTAAAAGCAGTAGCATAACATATAATCTGTTTATTAACAGAATACGAAAACAAGATCTACTAACAAAAACATTGTGCCACTATGGTAACTTCTTTTTTCTTTAAGAATGGATGGAGAAACTCTCTCACATGGCCCTAATCAACATGAGTGTCCTTGCAGCTCTTACCAGCAGATGATGAGAAATAGCAGGGGTATGAGAGAACTATTTGATAAAGACAGTTGTGATATAAGGCAGAGTGCTATTTTAATTTTTCAATTTGTCTGTCTTGCAGGACTCACAACTACAAAGAGAGAAGAAAAGTACAGGTCACATATTAGTAGCACCCTTGATGAAAACATTAGAATAAATTACAAGGACTGGTCAGTCAAAGTTAAAGGTTCTCCAGAACCAGCAAACAGTAATGCAATGCAGAAATGCCTCGCTTAACTGAACAGCCAGATATGGCATTACTATTTTCCCTAGAGCTTGCAAAGTAAAATAGACATATAGTCATAGAATGATTCAAGGTGAAGAAGAACTTGGCATATCATTTAGTCAAAGCAGGTCAGCATTTTACCTTGCAAGACCAAATGACTATATTCACAATGAGAAATGTTTGTTCAAGTGTCCCAATATGGTAATCATAGCTGTATATTAATCATATCTGCTGAGATGAACAGAAAAGTAACAAGATAGCATTTAGATCAGCCACCTACTTTCTGACTGAAGGCTGGAAAACTATTTGCCCTGTGAAAGCCACGTTCTCCAAATCAGTTGCCTCAAGGTCGCTTCCATATCTATCACAGTAGAATCACTGATTGCATAAACAGAAGGAAGCTTCCCACTCAGATATGCCACATCAGCCTAAGGCCAGTGCATTTCTTTTCCAAAACTGTCCTTGACTTCCATCTTGGCACATTGGTACCAGATGCCACCCATACAAGAGTAGCAGTTAGGCTGGTCTCACTTGTACGTGGGTCCTGGTCCTCTGCAAGAATGCATCAAAAGCAAGAAACAAAATCAGAACACTTTTTTTTCCTACTATACTGTATTCTATACTCTTTGCCCTGGAATTTCTTTCCAGGAATCCTTCAAAAGTGGATCTTTACCAATTTATTTATACTGCTTCACAATCAAAGGATCTTATTTTCATTTTTTCTAAAAAAGCCACAAATAAGAATATTGGGAGTTATCCAATATAGATGTCTGATAAGTTGGATGAATTTCTCGTCTCAGCGACATCATTTTACTTTCATGTCAATATACTTAAGATCCATATCACATTTGGTAAATCATGTTGCTCTCTCAAAAACTTAATAATAAGTAAACACACCAAGAAAATCCATAATGTAAGATAACTGTGACTAAAACCTCTAAAAACCTTATCTTACAGAAGTAAGTTTCTAATAAATACATGTTTTCATAAGTCTTCACTGATCTTCCATGTTGATAGTCCTGGAATAGAGTAGACCAATCAAAAAATAAATCCCCAGACACTACTTATTATGGTTTACATTAGCAGGGAAAGCAGTTCCAGTGGGACAGGGGCTATGTTATTTTGAGAACTGAAAAATTCAACTGATTTCAACTACTAGAGAAATTCTCTTTGGCTACATGGTGCAATGTCCTTTGATGAATGTTCAAACCAACAAGGGGTGTGGTTAACATTCAAGAAAAAACCCTTACCAACAATATCAGTGGTCTCTATTGGTCCAGTCCACACAGATAAGATCAAACCAACTATCACTGTTCTCTAAAGAGCGTACAAACAAAAACTTACTTTCTCTTAGTCCTTATTTCTCTTCATCCAGTCATTCATGATAGATCCATCACCTATTCCACCTTCTCGCAACTAAATGATATTTTTAGATCTTCATTCTCATGCACTTCCTTTTCTTTATGCTTGTAAGTACATCACCATGAACTGCCTCATCCATCCATCCAAGAACTGTTTTCTACACCCCAAACTATCTTTCACAGGGAAAAGATTAACCCTCATCCTTCCTACTCTTAAAAAGCCAGTCATCATAAAGAGTCAAAAAAGGGAAGACTGATTTCTGCTGAATTGGCAGGTATCCTATGCTATCCTATGAGAGGGTACCCCAAAATGAAAGAGCTGATGGAGGGCTGGTTTACAAGTATAGGAGATTAAATAAAAGATTTTTACAAAGGCAGAGGAGTATTTTGTGTTTTCCATGCTTTCACAATGACAAGGAAAAGGAGCAATGAACATACCTTTTGGTTTGGTTTGTTTAAGGTCCCATCCTTCAGGAGAAAGTAACTGGAACTGAGGTCGCTTAATCTCTGGAGGGTTCTGTCAATAAATTCAGCCAGTATCAGGCTTTCTTTCTTTTTCTATATAGTAAATATCATTTTCATTCAAAAATGTGCTACTTATAATTGTACATTTCCTCAAATGGGATAAAGCCATCACTCATAACATGATAAAAGAAACAGTAGCTGCTTTAGAGAACTTAACTGCTAAAAGGTACACAGGCTAATGTATCCTTACTTTAGTGTACCTACATGGAAAGCGAGAAGAAATATCTAGGGATTCAGTTGAAAAGTCTGTGTGGGGCAGGGCAGTGCATCTGAGATAATACATGCAAAAAAAGAAAATTTGTTTAATTTAAACTGAAAACCTTTCGGTGCAGAGAAAAACAGTTTCATTCAAAAAGGAGTCAGTGCCTGTTGCAAGGTGTTGCTGTTGGATCCAGGCTGCAGTGTACTGCCTCAGGGAGACACAATGGGAAGCTGTAGGAGGAAGAGATACATTTAAGTGCAGTTTAGTGTCACAAAGAATGAATACACAGCCTTACCAAAGCATGCAATTATGTACCTTTGTCTCTCCAAAATGAAAACAGGCATTGATGTGACAGGTGGGAGTTAAGACATTTTATTGGAAATGGAACAGAAATACCTATGGAGAGATGCATCATTGCAGCTGGTGTTACTGCTGCAGCTGCTGTGATAAAAATAGGGAATGGGGAACAGATCTACATACATTTCAGTTGCATAAATTTTTATACTTCCTTTTTGGTAACGTCAACTCCAGAACTGGTTAGATCAGAAGTGGGCCTGCATGGTGATCTCAGCACAGCTTACTCACAAATTGGAGGTTTGTGGAGTTTCATAAAAACAAAGTCTTTGCAGAGTTACAGCCCAGTGTGGATGCTTCTGAAGCCGAGCCACATTGGCACAGAGCAGCAGAAGCCATGTCCACACTGGGTGGGCTGGCTCCAATCCTGGGAGTCATGTCCTGGGGATGTGAGGGAAGCATCCTAGGAGAAGGACTACAGGATATGCACAGAACCCTGTATTCCCATTGGTTACTTGGTCACATGTTCCCAGGGGATAAAAAGGTGCCACCTTTTGAAATAAAGCCCTTTTGGCTGTAACACCAGCTAGGAGCCGGACTGGACTTATTTATTATATTAATAACCCGACATGTGGCGCCCTCAGACACGGACCCAGAACCTACATTAGGCTAGATTAAAAACCCTGTAACACGGGAATATCGGTAAATTCTGGAGAACGTATTTGTTATAGAATACGGGAATTTTTCACCAAAAAATACCTAGAGGTCTTAAAACTGTTAGTCTCAGCCGGTCTTGAGACACGCGGGTTAGCAGAGAGCTCGGAAAATATAGGGAAAGTGCACGCAACAGAGAAGAAGAAAAAGAAGAAAGAAGCTGAGAAACTGGGACAGCAGCTGCGGTGAAAAGCGGAGCCGAGCCAGCTAACCACCTGAGCGGTGAGTGAAGCAGTGGGAGCTGAATGGGCAGCATGAGCAGCTAGCGCAGCGGCAGGGGCTGCCCCCAAGCTGCAGCTGCGAGTTCCGCTGCTAAAAGGCAAGTGGAGAACCTGTGCTGAAGCCACCGGGACCCCTGCCGCTGCCGCCGCCGTGCGCAAAGCCCCAAGTGCATGAAAAGCAGTGCTGCCACTGTTCAAGCAGCCCAGCCCGTCCGCGGGACCCTACGAGCCCCGCGCCACCACCCACCACACTAATCCGCCAAGTGGAGAAGCCCCGCGGACCACCGCTGCCACCTTGTGCCGCACTGCCGCCCGCCCACGGGAACCCGTTCGCCCACTGCAACCGCAACCCCCACGCCGCCGCCACCGCTGGACCTGGAGCCACAGCCTGTGCCGCTGCGAGAGAACATCGCGCCACCGCTGCGCCGCAAGACCCGCCACTGCCGGAAGCTGTTGCCAGACCCCAGCGTCACACCGGGAGCGACCCAGTCACCTGCAGCACCAGAGAAGCAGCACCAGAGACCTGGAGAACAGCAGCCACCACAGAGAGTGCCGGAGCAACAAAAAAAAATGAAAAATCAACCAAGTCAAAACTGAAACCAAAACCAAAGCAGCCGCCGCCGAACAAAGGACCCCACGCACGTGGACCACAGCAGTCGGAGTAAGGTAACACCCACAATGGGAAACTTACTTTCTACTAAAATATCTCAAGACACAGAAGCATTGGCTCTCCTACTGAGACCTTACCACATCCAGACCACAAGGGCTGAATTAACAGAACTGGTGCAATTTATTAAATCAGTAGCACCAGAGCTGCCGCTAGTAGAAGCCTTACACCTAGAAATATGGGACAAAATCGGAAACCTCATGAGACTAAAAGCCTGGGCTGAAGAACCCCAAGCCAACAACATCATTCCAGCTTGGACAATAATAATATCTGCCTTACACAGAGCCCATGAGTGAACGGGACATTCACCCCACACTAACACACAGACCCCCAACCAGGTTGCTAGTCACAGCCCAAATCCCACACGCAGACATGCACAAACAGGGAGGAACTCACCAAGAATAACCCAAATATATATAAATGCAAGGGATTTGCCGGGGAGGAGGGAAACATTCATGAGTTAAGTCATGGGTCAGGCACCGGTAGCCATGGGAGCACAGGGCGTGGGGAGGGAACGGAGCCTTTAATGCAGGAACCCAGCCCACGGGATCAGCGTAGGGGGCTCCACTGCAGTGATGAGGGGGGGAACCCAGCTTATTTGCCACCCCACACTGTGGATGACCAGCAACCACATGCACGGACCCGGGCACAGCCATCTTGAGCGCCAAATGGACCAGAAGCTGACTTGTCTCTCTGGCCCCAGTGCCGCCTCGCTCCAGCTGCAGGCATGTGGGGGGGAGGGCCCCTCCCCACCGCCACATCCATCATCCACCACCACCCTACCTCAGGGAACCAGGTTTACTGGGGCCACAGGGGGGGAGGCAAGGGAGGATGAGGAGGAGGGACCAGGGATGGTTCCACCGGGAGGGGGTGAGGGGGCAAGCGGAAGAAGGTTGGTTGACAGGTGGGAACAGTGTCAGGAAGAGGCATTTTGAGTGGGAGATTTGCAGGTTACCATGCATGCCCAGTTGTTTTTCGCCCATGTCAGGCCCCCCATTTCCAGCCTCTGCCATATGAGGTGACAAAGGAACTGAGGCAATTGGTAAGAGAGACTGGCGTGTCCTCGACCAATACGTTCGCGTATCTGGAAACGTTAAGTTCAACATACGTTTTCACCCCACGTGATTGGAAGACTTTACTGAAATTGGTGCTTACCAACACTCAGTATAGTGTCTGGTTAACCAATCGGGAGAATTGCACTGTGTATGCAAACGACCCACAAGCAGGCATAACAACAAATCAATTAACCAGGGAGGGGATATACACCACAGTAGATGCCCAGCCAGGTTACCCCAGAGAAATATACGAGGTAATTGCAAAACTAGCCCTGAGAGCCATGAGGAAGCTTCCCACTACAGACTGGCATAGCAACCTGTCATTCACAAAAGTATTACAAGGTTCTACTGAACCATATTCACAATTCCTAGATCGGCTGCAATCTGCTTTAAATAGGCAAGTTGAGCACGATGAAGCTAAAGAGATGCTTTTTAAGCAACTGGCTTATGAAAACATGAACCCAGACTGTAAAAGGCCCTTCCTAAAAGGGAGAGCTGTAGCATTGCTGAGTTGGTTCAAGCTTGCCAAGGGGTTGGCTGAGTGGAATATCAGTCTGCCTCTTTAGCCACAGCCTTAAGTGCCCAGCTAAGAGTGCAGGAAGGAGCCAGACCCAGAAGTGGGTGCTTTAGATGAGGTGCCACTGATCACTTTCAAAAGGATTGCCCAAGGAGACCCTCTGCAGCAGCATCTCACAAGTACCCAAACGTGAGGAGGGGGCCAAAAAACTCGCAATGGGGAAACTGGAAACAGAGGGTGGGTTCGTTCGCCCTGGTACAACAAATAAATGTGAATCATGGGAGCAGGCTCGCCATCTGTGCCCCTCCACCTCAGCCAGTGCTGGGTTGGATTTATCCCACAGAGAACCAGTCATCATAACTTCTACAGATGTAGTACTAATCCCTACGGGGCATTGGGGCCCCTTTAGCCCAGGGGTGCATGCACTACTAATTGGGAGATCTTTAACCAGCAGAATGGGTTTATTCGTGCTGCCTGGAGTAATAGACTCGGACTCTCATAGCAAAATTCAAATAACGGTCTGGACACCTGCACCCCCTCATCCCTAAAGGACAGAAAATTGCACAACTAATCCCTTTCTACAGCGCGTCTCCTGCAGGGGAGGGGGAGTGGGGTTCAGGGGCTTTTGGGAGCACAGGCCAGCCACAAATTTACTGGGCAACAGTCATCACAACCACACAGCCGTGCATGACGTGTCAGATTGCTGGACATTGATTTACAGGCTTAGTGGACACAGGAGCCGATGTTACCATAATAAAAGACTCCGAATGGCCACTTGACTGGCCCACTGTTTGCCCAGCTGCAACCATTCAAGGGGTGGGAGGCACACAAAGGCCCAGACAGAGTGCTCAAATACTCACTGTCCTGGGGCCAGAGGGACAATTAGCCAAAATAGCTCTCTTTGTTGCTCCCACTTCGTGTACACTATGGGGACAGGATATTCTCGGGCAGTTTGGCACAGTCATGCAAATTGCTCCTGCAAGCAGCCAGGTTTTTCAATAGGGGCCATTGACCAGCCGTCCCAAGGACCAATTAAACTGGTCTGGAAAAGCGAACAGCCAGTTTGGGTGGATCAATGGCCCATGAAACAGAAACGGCCTGTCCATCTAAGAGAGCTTGCAAGGGAGCAACTTGAAGCAGGTCATATTGTGCCAACAACCAGTTCCTGGAATACTCCTGTGTTTTGTATCCCCAAGAAAAGTGCCAGGTGGAGAATGTTGCAGGACTTATGAGCAGTTAATGCAGTAATAGAACCAATGGGAGCATTGCAGTCTGGACTTCCCTCACCTGCTATGCTTCCAGCAGGGTGGTCGTTAATGGTAATTGACTTAAAAGACTGCTTTTTCACCATTTTTCTATGCCCTGAGGATGCTCCAAGGTTTGCTTTTTCAATCCTCGCTCTGAACAATGCACAGCCCATGCAGAGGTATCACTGGGTTGTCCTTCCTCAGGGGACAAGAAATAGCCCGACGGTATGTCAAATGGCAGTGGCAAATGCTATTCACCCCATCAGAAGGCATTTTCCTGCAGCCATCATATACTACTTTATGGATGACATATTAATAACCACAGCCACAGAAACTGAACTGCAAATTGTTGTTACTGCTCTAACTGATGCTGTCCAAGATGCAGGGTTACAGGTCACTCCAGAAAAAATCCAGCACTCGCAACCCTGGACTTACCTTGGATGGAAAATCACACAACAGGAAATTTCTCCACAGCCACTGCAGCTTGAGGTAAAAAACACTTTAACCTTACACGAACTGCAAAAGCTTCTAGGAGCCATCAATTGGTTAAGGCCTATCTTGGGCATAACCACAGAGCAGCTACACCCTCTATTTGAGCTGCCTAAGGGGGACTCAGACCTAACGTCTAGCAGGTCTCTGACTGCAGAGGCAAAGCAGGCATTAGACACTTGTGCCAAGGCAATAGAAGGCAGGCAAGGCAGAAGGAGAAATCCTGAACTGCAAATCTGCCTTCCCCTCGTACCCAGCAGGTACCAGCCATTCGCAGCTTTGTTTCAGTGGGATCAGACTGAAAAAGATCCACTGAGGGTCCTAGAGTGGCTGTTTCTGCCCCACACAGCACTACTAATGAAATGTTTGCAAAGCTTGTCATTAAAGGCAGAGGATGGCTACAGGAGCTGGACGGACGGAATCCTGCAACCATCTACATCCCAGCTACAAAGGACAACCTCGACTGGATGCTAGCCGAGGATGCAGAATTCCAAGCTGCCTTGGCAGACTTTATTCGTGACATTTCCATTCATTTCCCTAAACACAGACTGTGGGCAGAAATAGGTAATTTACCCTTAAAAGCCACAACCAGATGCAAACATGAACCCGTAAAAGGCCTAACGGTCTTTACAGATGCATCTGGGCAGACCCAAAAAGCTGCAGTGACATAGGTAAACTCTGACACAGGACAATGGGAACGAGAGGTACAGACCATGAATCAAGGTTCTGTACAGGTCCTGGAACTGGCTGCCATATGTATTGCCTTGGGAAAATTCTCAGAACAACCTGTTAATATTGTTACAGATTCCTGTTACGCAGCAGGGTTAGTGTCCCGTCTCGAAAGTTCATTCCTTCGAGATATTGCGAACCCTCAGTTGTTGTTTTAAATGCGTTCAGTATGGTTTCTTGTTAATCACAGGAGGTTTGACTTTTACATAATGCACACAAGATCACACACAGAAATGCTAGGACCAATAGCAGAAGGGAACTGGGAGGCTGATGCAGCAGCAATGTTTAACACTGTGCCCAGTCTTAGAGCCAGCGAAATTGTCTCATTCATTTTTCCACCAGAATGCACGTTCACTGAAGAAACAATTTCAAATAACACTCAATCAGGCGCGAGACACAATCATGTCATGCCCAGACTGCCAACAAATAACTCCCATGCCATCTCAGGAAGGCGTTAACCCCAGAGGGTTAATGGCAAATGAGATTTGGCAAACAGATATCACACACATAGCCGAATTTGGTTCATTGAAATATGTACGTCACAGTTGACACCCACTCACAATACATCACTGCCACAGCACACACTGGGGAAAAGGCCAAGGATGTAATAAGACACTGGCTTAGTTGTTTTGCGACCCTGGGAACCCCAAAACAGATCAAAACTGACAATGGACCTGCCTTCATTTCAGAAAAGGTAAGAACTTTCCTGTCAAATTGGGGAATTTCTCACACTACAGGCATTCCACACTGCCCCACTGGGCAAGCCACTGTAGAAAGGGCACATCGGACCCTAAAAGACATGCTAACAAAACAGAGAAAGGGGGAATCCGTCCGTAGTCCACAAGAGCATCTGTGGAAAGCCACATAAATTTTTTAAATTGTGATAGTGCTGAAAAAAGCAGGCAGGAAAGGCAGCACAGACCTCAGGCTTTCTCCTTTCCCAAACCACCAGTCATGGTAAGGGATCTAATTTCAAGACAATGGACAGAACTGGTGGATCTTGTGATGCAGGGGAGGGGTTATGCATGTGTGTCTACAGGAAAGGAGCTGAAATAGATTCCTTCCAGGTGTGTCAGACCCTACCTAGGTACACAATCACAACAGCAAGAACCAGAGTAATGCAGAATTTATAAACACAGTTATGTTTTAGTAATAATGTTTGCATTCAAGGTTTACACTTGAGGATGATCAATGTGGCAAAATGCAGAGTCTATACAAACCCATGAGTGTGTGTGTGATGAGTGGAACGATGGCCGTCAGCCTGAGTGCGAGTGAATGAATAAAAGAGCTGTATGATTGGACAAAGCACCTTAAACACTAAACACCTCACAAGAGTAACACTACCTCAGCCACAGGGTCATTTTAAGAGAATTTACTTTGCTGTGTTTACCCTGTTTTTGAAATAAAGCTGAACCTCCCAGTTATATAAACCCTCAGATTAATAAACGTTTATAAGTTTATAGGTAATGCACAGTTGGGCTAAGGCCCCCAAGTTAATAAAGTTGCTTTTCCAAGTTGCACTATACCCCTTAGAAGAATAAAAGTTAAGGTAATATAAGAAAGTTTAAAAAAAAGTTTAAGAAAATGTTTACAATAGATATATAAATTGTTAAGAAGCCGAAGCAAGTGGTGTGCTGGGTTATTGCGAAGCTATGGTAGTTTATAATGTATTGTTCTGTTATTTGCACTGTTGTTTCTGCACTGTTTACATGACTGTCTTAAATAACTGGAATGGGGGAGATGTAGGGGGCGTGTCCAGGTGATGCGAGGGAAGCATCCTAGGAGAAGGACTACAAGACATGCGTGGGACCCTGTATTCCCCTTGGTTACTTGGTCACATGTTCCCAGGGGATAAAAAGGCGCCACCTTTTGAAATAAAGCCCTTTTGGCTGCAACACTAGCTAGGAGCCGGACTGCACTTATTTATTATATTAATAACCCGATAGAGAAGATCTCACAATCCTTCAAGTATGGACAGACTCCAAAGGCATGGACAGATAACCCAGTGTGCAACATAAAAAAGAGTCTCTTCTGCAAGCACAAAAATTCAGCCCACTAGGAAAGAAATATATATAAATATATTTAAATTGTGAAAATTATCTCTCATTATGCTTTTTTTTTTTTAGAGAGAGGGAGACACTGTTCACTGTTTAAAAAGAGTATGGTTTTTAACTGGTGGTAACAGCTCCCTGATGATAAAAACTATCTGTGGCATACTGAGCAGATTGCAAAAAGCAACAACAAGTTGTTTCTCCTTATGCCTCCACCATAGCAGCTGAGAAAGCTGGAGCTTCTTGCACAGGTGCAAATAAATATCTCTTTCTTCTTTGTCCTTTTCTCCCCCTCCCTCTTCCCAACACACTGCATGATGAATTCCATCCCTCTAGTGAGCCACACATTATTTCCAGCCATGTACAAATGAAATTACAAGCTGAAGAAAGAACACAAAAGAGAAGCCAAGCCATCATAGAAAAAAGGGGTTGGGGGAGGAAATCGTATGTGCATTGAATTTGCATACTGTTTATCAACTGGGAAGTAGAGGAAGAACACAATGTACAATTTATTCTGCAAATTGAGTTGTCTTCTCTAGGGGCTCAGGTGCCGCACCTGGAGCACCAGTTCTGGTTCTCCTCCCATTGTGGGGTTCCATTTCCAACGGTTGAGGGTAGATAGGGAGGGGGAAAACTCCAGCACCAGGGGTTTCTTCAGGTCCTGGATGCTGGAGGGGAGAGCTTGCTCACCCCTCCCCCAAACCACAAGGTCCCATGGCAGCCAGAGAGACAGCACACAGCACGTGGAGAGGAGGCGAGAGAGAGATTTATTGTTGGGGGTGTTACATTTATATAATATATAATGGCCAATCTTCGCGAACGAAGATTTTGGGAAAGGTCTTTTACCTTTCAAGCCTGCGCAATGGATTTTTTAGGTGAGACACAGCATGCGCTGAACTGAGCCCACCCTTTAATCCTAAGGTTCATCTGCCGGGGCCAAGCGAGCTTGGACAACGGCAGTGAGATCCTCAGGACGTAGGTTTGTTTAGAGTGACCTTCTCATAGATGGATGGCCTCACAGGGCTAACGAGCTCCATCTGCCCGGGGGACTGGGATTCGAACCTGGGTCGCAGCGGTGAGAGTCCCGCATGCTAACCACTAGGCCACCAGGGGTCCCGTTGCATTTATAGGGTTAGGAGGATTCACAGAGTAGCCAATTATCAATTGCAGGAAGGGGTTAACAGCCAATAGGAAGGGGTTAAAAAGGGCTGACAAGAAGACTTCTTGATATCTTCTCAGGACATTCCTGAGGCAGAGATAACAGTTGTCGTGGGGGGTCTTGGGAAGAAGAAAGCATGAGTTAGCAAAGAGACTACAAAAAGCCATTTTGAAACATGTCTAAACCACAGCTTCTCATACAATGCAGATTTACTGCTACAGTCTTCCCTCTTCTTACACCACAGTTATTCTCAGAACACCACTGTTATTCACCAGTAAAATGCAGATACATTGTGTAAACACATTGCAACTGAGATTCATTCATCCCAGATTGCTGCAAAAAGTCCAGTGCATGATCAGCCATGCTAGCATCTCTCTAGCAACGATTCCTGAACTATGTCCAGTTTGTTTGCAATACAGCAAGGAGTCCCACAACAAATTTCCCTAATAAATGCAAACACTGTCAAAAAAGTAAAAGGAGGTAAACCAAGGGTAAGAAATAATTAAGAACTGGTGACATCACTCTTGTTTAGCCAACAGAAAAAAAAAAAAAGAAGCCAAAATGTGAGGTTAACAATCATAACACTATCTAAGAGAGTCCTTGGACTTCCTTAAGGCTAGGAGTTCCTTTGACCCAAAAAAACCCAGTGAATCAAAACCCAAGCTTGGATAGAGGAAAAAGTTCTGTAAATCAAGTGCCATTCATCCCTTTCCAGCTTGAATAGCCCCACTTTTATCAGCAGAGGGAAGCCTGTTCACTTATAGAAGCTCTGATTCATTTGCACGGCGAAGGAGGGAGCTTTTTTGGCCTGCTTTCTAACACCTTACAACTCCTATATCCTGAAAAGGTACTAAAGAGTATTTGTAAGTATTTGAAATATGTCCTGACAGTTATCTGAAAACAGTTATGTATGTATAAAGACCATAACTGTGGTCTTTATAAAGTGAATCAGAGCAACAACATCTCTTAAAGGAACAGCAACTTTCTCAACAGCCTTAGATTTTACCAGCGAAATGTCCTACATCCCAGGCTTTGCAAGTTAGTACACACATACTGGAAAATAGAAAACTATTAAGGAATTGCACCAGGAAGGAAATGGTTCAGAACATGTTTGGTTCTCAAAAAACTTATTCAAGTGCTTGCTGTCAGCAAAAATCCGTTTTGTCACCCCAATGATGAGGCAAGAGCTTGACATTGGATGTAGAGTAGCGACAGAAATGATGAGTTCAGAAGGAGGACATGGGGAAACCCTGTGGAGAAGGGGTCAGAATGCCTGCATTGTCCCATTTGCAGAACTGTGTCTGCTCACCTACACTTCTCTCCGGCTTGCACGAATCAGGGGGCACAGCAATGGTTTAGTGATGCAGGCAGCATTGCTGTTTGTAACAGCCTGCTTCCCCCATCCCTAGAGCCAGGTCCCACTTGGGTTACACACAGTAACCAGTATTATGACTCAAACTGGGAAGAACATCCTGTGTGTAAATTTTTGCTGCAACCTTAGGTATGAAAAGGTTTTCTCATAGTGGAGTGATAGCAACACTCTAATATCAAACTGAAACAGTGTTTCAGTGAATTGTAGGCTGTGGAAACCACCCAGTATTGCCAGTGTTACTATATGGGGGTAATAGTGACATGCAAAATGAGATTAATCTACCAGAAATTTAGACACCTAAAGCATTACTCATGCTTGACTACTTTCATCTCTTTTCCTCTGTTGATGATAAAAGAGTGCAGAATGACCTGCTGAGATGTGGACATGCACATGTACATATGTACATATCACCAGGCAAGTGTTGCCCATTTGATGCTGATGCCACAGCAGTCAACATAAACATAATTTGCCTGGTTTAATGTTATGTGCTGAGCAATTCTTATGAAAAAACATACAGGTAGTGATTAAGCACAACTAATACTTTTCTCAGAGGTACTATCTTTTTCAAATAAAGATAGTACAGACCTAACATCACTGAAGGCAGTGCAGTAAGTTATGAAGAGATGGGGGTGCTATTCCTTCAAAGACACAGTTCTCAGTGAAGTTACCTCAGAAAACATTTATGTTAAAGCTTGTCCATGGCAGTATCTTTGCACAAAACACAGTTCTGTCTGCAATGGGAGACTTAGTGGCTCATGTTGTATTCACTTTCAAGGAAAAAAGAAATGCATAATTCATCTCTGTTAGACAGCAAATAAAGGTCACTGATGGTACACATCATTTCTGCTTTTGTAATGCTTTTATCTACTGTCTGGTTTTAGGATCTTTGTAGAGGTCACAGGGGTTAAGGAGATCAGCTTGTACTAAGAAAAATCCACCTACCTACATTATTAGGGGTTAACAGTGGAATATAAGAGAAGGAGTCACATTTGACAAATATAAATGCTTTTTAAAAACTAAGCTATCTAGTTTCTACTCAAGACTTGATTTTTAAAGAATTGCAAAAATCTTCTATTACATAGAGATTCTGCCTCGGTGGGGTGAAATTGTATCTGTCACTTGCTCCTTAAATTAAAAGAAAAGTCCTTCAGCAAAATACTGCTGATGTGTATTTTGAAAGGTGACTGGGCAGATATTGACATTGCTCATCCTACTGTTTGATGCACTCAGAAGTGCCAGATTTGCAGAGAAAGACACTTGGCACTTTCTGCATTCTCAATCAGGGAGGAAAGGTAAAATATCTGTAAGATTATTTGAAAAATGTGGCTGTCCCCTAACCACAATGCGTGAAAAAGTGGAGATGTGGTTTGAGGAGGAAAAAGAGCCACAAATTCACTACATTATTGATGTAGATAGACGCAGATTGACATGCTGAAAAACATGTGCACACTGCGGAAAAAACCATCATCATTTCCTATTCTTTGCAGCTCATTAATCTGAAAACAAAAATAATGGTTATGTTAGTCAAAAAGAAAATAAAATCCTACACACAGAAAGGAAAAGGAAGAAAGAAGATCAAAAAGCTCTTTTCAGAACTTCATAGGTCAGTGAACTCTCCATTTTTTGGGCACAAACTATGAACTGAATATATACAGGCAAGTATCAGTTGTGTTATTTATTAATCCAAACGTTCCTGAACATGCTTTTTGATAAATTTCATAAATCTTCTAGTCAAATGTTTTGCACCTCCTAATGAGGGATCCTTTCAAATTATTTATCTTTGTCCTTACTACAAACCTGACCTAGTCTGCTTCTCTACTTTGAAGCTTCCTTAGGACTAAATCATTCACTTCTCTGTCTCTAAAGCCCTTGTTTTGTCTTCCTTTCAGGATTTGCTAAATGACTAGAAAGAGTATGAAAGCCAGGAAGACAGATAAGACTTCATAAGGCTATAAAAACAATGAGTCATTCAACTTCTTAATCAACACACTACATGCACATGGGGCAAATTATTTTTTATAACATTGTGGTAGCTTTTCCAGAAAACTAAAGAACTAAAGTGGATGATACATATTCAAATTAATAAATAAACCCTTTGCAATTAGAATCTGCTCCTATAACATTTACTCATGAATCAGCCCTTGACACTGACCCGTTGCCCACCACATGCAATGCAACTACCTGTCACAGAGTTAACACAATACTTCAAATGTAGATAAAAGCATGGCCAAGGCCTATTTAGCTCACTGGACAACTCATTTATTCAAAACGGAGGAACACATTAGAATCACTGACAGGTTTATGAGTCATGTCTAAGAGCCTGCTTTTATAGATCAAGATCATTAACTTGTATGTGGAGCGCTCCTTAGAAAATTCGCAGTTTAACAGCCACATTGATAAGCATACTTCCTGCCCAATGCGATAAAACACATTTTTCATCTAAATCATTGCACAGTTTTCCAGAGACGTTTCACAGTGTCTATGGCTTAGAAAAATGAAGCACTGTATGATATTTGTGAATAAGTGGTAAGTGTAATTGTTAATTGTCTCAGCCTATAAAAAGGAATTAATTCTCCTGGGGGATTTAAAGAATCGGTTTTATTACAAGCAAATGAATTTAGCAAATCACTAACATAAGAGTTTTTCTTTACTAACCTATAGGGCGTATCGCGGAGCTGTAAGACGCCGGATTCAGCCTGGAACCGGTGTCAGGGAAACATGCGAACGGGAATAGGGAACTGTAAAATGAATATTGGTAAGGAAACCCCTTATACCACATGGCTGGTCCTGGAAGCTGCCATGCTGCTGGACACTCCACCTCCCAGCACGACACAGCCAACCAGAAAGAGGGGAACGCCTCTTCTATGACGTAAACGGGGTTGAACCTTAAGAATGTTTAAAAAGCGGGACTTTTGAATGGAAGGGTATGTTCCTGGGAATCCTGCATGCCTAGGACACCCAACACGTGTTGTAATTTTTCCTTTTCGTTTTATTCCTTTTGTTCTGCAAACTTTTGCCCTGCAAACTTTTGCCGTCTTTCTAAATTCAATAAATGAGATTTTTCTCACACTCCTAACTTACAAGGCTTTCCTGAGATTATTTTTTCCATGAAGTAGGATCAAAGTTCTTGTCACAGAAAAGTTTTCCAAAGACAATCTATTTCCACATAAAATCTCAGCTTTGTTGGGAAGGAGAACACTGGTTCCCAATACAGTTTTAAATTATTTCCCTCCAGCTGAGACACAAAGTAGTCACCGACCAGTAGTACCACTGAATACACTGTAACAGCTGTTGTCCACTCCAAGTTCTTATACACCAACTAAAAAACAAGAATATTGCAAAAATATTTTTCACTTTTATTAAAAAAATAGGTTTCTTAATTCCTTTGTTATGTGTTTGTATTTTAATGGCTAGATTGTCAAAATAACCATTAATCATGTATGGATTGTAGTAATTTATTTTACAGCTAAAATCATTACTGCTCAGCTTATGGGAACATGAATGAAAACAGGTAAGAGAGTTTCATTCAGGTGGCCTGATACTTTAAACAAAAAGGGAAGGGAGAATTGAGAACATTAGTATGATCTTCACAATGAATGTGGTACATGGTCTGTAATCAGAGTCTAATAACTGAATTCAGGTGGCTCCTGTGTACAAAATGTTTCACTGAGACATCAGGTCTGCCCCAAAATTAGAGGCATAGTCTTTGGAATTGCCTCAAAGTTCTAAAAGCACAGATTCCTTTAAACAAAAAGAAAAATTAAGTAAAGAGCAATGGGACATATTTCTACACCTTGTAGAGCTTACCAAAAAGGGAAACCACCTTAAAACTAATGATAAGTAATTTTGTTTCACACTTTCCCTCTCAATTCATGTTTCTTCCTTCAAAAATCCTTAAATAAAAATGCACAAACTCTGAAGTTGACAGCTTAGCTCATCTGTCCATTTCTGTCTTCAAAAGCAATGAATGCTTTCCCTTTCCATCCCGACTTGCCTCAGAGTGCTCATGCCAATGTGTGGGTGTTCAAGCAAAATCATTATCACTTGTTTGGCCCTTTAAAATAAAATTGCTGGTGTTTAAACAAAACGAAAATAAAAGGGTAATTGTTTGCCTTGCCACTGTGTTCTACAGCAGTTTCTTCTTTGACAGAGCCCTACAGAGTGGCTGTGCCTCAGGTTTGGATGGGTAGTTTTCTGCTCATACTTTCATCTTTCCATGAGTTGGATTAAATTAACAATCAGAAGAACTTTCAACAACTATGAGACTAGAAAAGACAAGCTTAAGAGAGGTTTCTTTTGTGTTCTTTTCCTTTTCATGACCTATGAAGTATGCAAACATCTTCTGGAATAATAACCATCAAGCATTAGCATGCAAATTTTTCTTCAAGTGCTGACTACTCTACTAATAGAATTTAACTGATGAAAGTATTTCTTTCCCTGTTGCAAGGAAATATTACAAAAACAGTCAAAAAAATCCCAAACATTGCTAAATTCAATCCAAAATTAAAATATTTACCAAGCTGCACAAATCTATAGTCTCCAAACCACACAAAGGCTTGCATGCCTGCAGCTTATTGCCTGCCAATAGTCCCAACTAGGATAAGTAGGCAAGTGCTCTGCTGGACTTGTTTCAGGGTTTAAAGATTCCTCAAAGCACGGCAAAGAAATGCCGAGTGAATCAGGTTCAGCTCAGGGTTTGTAAACCAAACCAAGCATAATTGAATTTCTTTTGCTCAGGCTTTCTCTGGAGCAAATTCAAACAAAGTCCACTTAGGATATTTGATGAAGAAGAGAAAATGCAGCAGCAAGAATTAATCTAACATTTCATTCAAGATTAGTTGGCAAATCTAATTATAACTGTTCTGTGATATAAAGTAACTACCTTCAAGCTTTCTCCCATCTATGAGGTCAAAAAGACCTTGTGAGAGCAGAGAGGCCTCTAGTTCCTGTTACTCCATCCATATAGGGAGAACAACCTCCTCTGCACACCAGGGGCATTTAAACTTCCCAAATCACTGACAACTTGAGACTTGAGCCCGATTACAAAGTCAAAAAAAACCCCTCAGGCCAAACTAAGGATTTAGGTATTTTTCTGGGAACCAGCTGCAAATAAAAGGTTTTTAGAGTGGGCCGAAACACAATTGTAGGCACCTGTGTGCTGCCAAGACAAACAGAGGAAAGCAACATAGTGATATGAATCCAGGAACACGATCAGACAGTCCCAGCAAGCAGAAGGCTGGCTGAATGCTGAGAGCTGAAAAACATCCCTGAGCACCTACCATCACCTGAGAGCCAGGAAGATTTGTGCGGCAGGGTGCCAAGGAGAAGCTCCTTGGGCACCTCCTGTTGCTCAGGCTGGCAGAGGGGAATAGGCCTTTGTCATAACAAAGGAGCTTTCTAGGGCAGCTAATTAGCATCTATTGTGAAAGTTCCACTTAAACTGTTGTCTCTGACAACGTGGTGTCTTCCCTACAGCACACAAGTGGCCCAACACATTCCCGTTCTCATGAGTGCCATTTCAGCCTCTAAGAAACTGTCCAATCTCCAGCAGCAAGCAGGGAACTGCTGTCAGAGGAGAACTTTGCTATTGACTGTAGCTGTTAGTAACAGCAATTTGTCAAGTCCAGAAGAGCACAATCATGCATTCCTATATGCAGACCACAAAAATCCCCTATGCCCATCCAGAGCTGGTGATTTTACAAATCCACTGCATGAAAATAAGCCACATTTTCCTGTCACCATTGCTTCCATTTTGCTTGTTTGGATTAAAAATGAGCATGCCAACTACAAATAATGCCCTCCTTTAAAAAGAAAATTCATTTTAGTCAGTATTCAATCTCACACTGACACACACACCTGGAGCCCTTGGGAGCAGCAGATGGGAAAGTAAAACTACTCCCAAAGGGATAAGTTTTTACAGGCTGACTCTTTCAAGAGTTTACATCATGTCAAACTGTTACATGAGAAAGCAAGTAAAAGAGAGAGAAGCAATGCTGAAAGCCACAGAGGACATACAGCTGGCCAAACTGACAGGAAGCCTCATGAGAGATTATTACCTCATGTTTTCAGCTAGATTAATTTGTACTGTTTCCTGAAGAAAAGAGAATAGAAAAAAAATAGGGCTTACTAGAACTAAAACTTTCTGGATTTACAGGCAGTGGGCACCCTGCTGTTATTGTGAGCAGGAGCTCAGTAGGTCTTTTGAGGAGCCACAAAAAAGTGTCACTACACAAACTTCCTTTCTGTCAAAAATATCAGCCAAAAATGATTTTTAGGTTAACAGGTACTTAATTAAAAAAACAGGTGTATCAAGACAGCCATGAAAAATTACTCAGTACTTGATGTCTTTCATTGGGATTATTTCAGTGAATTAATTCACAAATTGATCCTCTGTTCCACAGGTCAGTCTAAATATCAGTCTCTGAATAGATCAGAGGAGGAGTTTTCTATGGTGGGGGAGTCTGTGAGTTATTTCCTCAGAGGTGGTTGTGTTTGACATAACAATCCACAAATGTCAAACAATAACAAATGTCAAAATTCTTCACAAAGCACAGAGAGTGTCAAGCTGCCTTTTTTGCACACTGATAAGGTCAGTTTACTTGCCTGAAAATAAAAATATTTTTTAAAGGCTGTTGTTCCCTGTGTTTTCATAAGGACCAAAACAACAAAACCCAATAAGGAGACATGGAGAAGATGGACTAAGTCTCTGCAGGGCAGTAACAGAGGACTAGCATCTTCCCAGCTCCATCACTGCTGAGAGCCTATTCACCAGCACAGCCTCTTTACCTGATCTGTTCAGCTGAAGTGCTCAAAACAGCAGCAATGGTGTACAATAGCAACAAGCTTCTTGTTCCCCCTATAGCTCCTTTCCCTCCCCTCTGCGCCTGAACATCTTGTATTTGCAGAATTTCTACACTCCCAGTCTCAAAGCCCACGTTCCTTGCCAGCAACATGAAGGATGTACCTCAGGCTGCATTTCCCCAACAGCAGAGAGCTCAGGGGTTCCCGCAGGCTTTAAGGAAGCCTTGGAGGACCTATAGCTGCAGGATGGGACTGCCAGTTCCTGCACAGTGTGATGGAGCACTGAACCCTGCATCAGGAGGGAGGTGACTGTGAGTCATTCCTGCACTCCCCAGCATCACCAAACACAATATTCCCTCCCACTCTCCGCCCTCCCATCCTAGGATGACACAATTACATGCTGGGAGGGATTGCAAGAGGTCATCTTGTCTTTCTGCTTGCCTAGGGAAGTAGGCTAATGACACTCCTGGCAGGTGCTTGTTCAACCAGTCCTGAAAAACTTCCACCACATCCCCAGGCATTTTGTCACCCAGCATCTCCAACCAAGTCGAGTGTACTCCACTCCCAGCAGGAATGCCACTACTTCTTACTCTTTCATCTGCAAACCATATCTGTTTTCTTTTTCTCTTGGTGTTTGAACGAATTTTTCTACCCCTACAGAAAACCCTGACCAATCTCATCTCATTTTCATTTCACCTTCCCAAAGATTTTTTCCAGTGGCTATTGCTCTCCAACCAAATAGCCAGGGATTTTTTTTCCTGAAATATTTCAGACTACTACTGCCTACCTAATTTCTATTTTTATCCTAGTGCAAGTGATTCCTACAGCCTTGTCTCGCTGCTGTTGAGAGCCCTTACGGGGAGTGTCAGAGCCTTCCTAAGTTCCTATGGCAGAACATGACTGCATTTCTACAAGAAACCAGATTTCAGAGACAAAACTTCTACTGCTTTCAAAGGAGCCAGTGCTTCCCATGACACAGAAACTGCAGCAGTCCCAAGGGACTACCAACTTCCACTGCTGTGGGCATTAAGAGTCAATGCAGACCAGTTTCTCCTCTCTTCGAGCACTCACACCCCCTTGGAATGAGGCTGAGCCAATACAAAAACAGAACCAGCTGCCTGGGAAAGGAGGATACACTTTCCCAGAAAGCGAAGCTTACATGCACTTTTAAATGCACAGTAGAAAAGCTCCGTAGACACAACTGACATTAAAAAGGATAACTGAGGAGTGTCTGAGAAAATATTATGTGGTCTTGATTATGAAATTCTAAAGAGAAGGGGAAAAAAGCCATAAATAGAAAAAGTCAAAAGGGATTCTTGCTCGAGGGAATTAAAACAAGATAAAATTAAAGACCTAGGGTCACACTGTCTTAATTCCTTAATTCTTCACAGGAAATAAATTTATGATAATATTTTCCAGACAATTTATTATTCTGGGCTTATTAAAAATCAATAGTCATCAGGCAGACTCTACTGTTACGCTGCCTTCTATATACTAATTAAATCCTTTAGCTGCATTCAGACAGAATAATTACACACTGAACCATGTGTGAGTGCCTTGTTACAGCTTTCTCCTGTGCCTTACAGTTCCCAGGGTGCTATAGTCTCATTTCTAGCCACATCTATCAGCCAGATGAACCTCCAGAGCACAGTATCATTTCCCCTGCAACAATTACAGCCTTATCTAGGATATCTTGACCAAAAGCAGACAGCTTTTTAAAAAGCTCATTCTTATTAAAACAGAGCTTTTTTTCTCCTTAGGATAAAAAGAAGAATCTGCGTCCTAATAAAATATGAATTAACCTCATGTAAACTTCACTTTTCTGAGAGATTAGAGCTTGAATGTTTTGTTCTTATGTAGGTATTGCATGGGGAAGAACAGCTGATTATAACACAGACATCTGATACTTCTAACATAAAATGCTCTGTGTACTAAATAAAACTCTGTATTTTCACTTTCTCTAGTAGGAGTAAACAGTTTTCTCTCCTGGTTATCTGCCTGCCTGTATTCAGCCACACAAACAGGACATTAAAAGTATGGTGCAGTTTTTTATCTTCATG
Source organism: Neopelma chrysocephalum (assembly GCF_003984885.1). Classification (NCBI taxonomy): domain Eukaryota; kingdom Metazoa; phylum Chordata; class Aves; order Passeriformes; family Pipridae; genus Neopelma; species Neopelma chrysocephalum. The sequence goes on from NW_020925013.1 coordinate 654,066, forward strand.
TCTCATATATTTAACAAATATTGGCTGGTCTACTTACAAGCTTCCACAGAGATGCATCATGACTGTATTATTTAAACAGAAAACTAATAGATTGAAGCAAATTTAAACTCTACCAGTAACTCCAAATTGCAGTAGCCATAGAATGACAACAAACTGAAGATTGTAAGAAAGAGCTAAGGCTTAATTTGCTCACCACATGTCTGGTAGCAAATTGCTAATATTACTTGTAGTCTCCATTTTCATAATGGCTACCAGATTGGGTTTTTTCTTTATATATACTGCCTACAGTGTAAGGCAATAAAGTAACAACTATGAATTTTTCAGATGCCCACAACTTTCAATCATTCCATCCCCTTTTCTATTTTAGTAACTTCCTTTCCTTTCTTTTTATCCTGGAAAGTCCTAAATTGATATCTATATACAGTTCTAAGAAAATTATTCCACTACTCGTATTTCTCCAAGTATTTTGTATTAATTTTAATATGATCGTGTTTGAAAGAGTGAGGTGAAGTGCTAGAAAACATTTGTCTGAAGAATTCAGAAAAATCTAGCATTTATTATAGTTTTGACCTACTACTCTCTTATAAGCAAGACACGTCCCTGATTAATGCCTAAATCTAGTTAATTCTCAGGGTGGATGTGTCCATTTCAGGTCACTGCTAAGCTTGTAAACATTGTGCTAACAGTGCTGGCTGATTCACTTCTCCCTTCTCTCTTCCAACACAGCTTATGCTCCACCATATCTGCTAGCTTGAGTTTCAAGGGCACATCAATTTAAAATCTCATTCTCAGAGAAATGAAGTATGTACTGGGGAAGCTATCATGGGTTTTTCTCTTTCCAGGTAGGAACATAAATAAACCTAGCCTTAGGTGATGTGAAATCTAGATGCTGCAATATTCCCAGAAGATACGATCGCCTAAAGAAATGTTGAAAAGTAAGTGTTACTAACTGTGTTGGTCAGGGAAAAAAAAACCACCAATGCATCTCCTGCAAGGAAGACATTTTCATTATCAAAACCAGGAAAAAGTACTTTGAGGATGCATCCAGAACTCCCTTGCAGTGTGTAGGTGACTATGGCTTTCTCAGAATCAGGGTTTCTCTTCTCTAGGTGTAATGACTGCTCTTATGTTCCCTAAGGGTAAAAGCCCAAAACAAGTATGTCTTAGAAGCAGTCAAAAAATCCCAGCAATAGTACCAGAAGCAACACACACAAGTCACATTGCTATGCCATCTGTTTTATCCAGTAGGTTCTCCCCACAAGACATCTCAGCCTCAGAAAAGCATTTTTTCTTCACCCTCCTTTTTCTTGTAGACTGTGCTTAAAAAGGTGTTCGGACATTTCTAAAAGTCACTAAGTAAGAGCAAACGACCCTCAGGGCCCTTGCTATGAAAGACATATACTATTCCCTCTTTTGACTCATCACTGTTTCACTTATGTTCAAAAATATTGCAGACACATAATTTCCAGACCTCCCCAGCATCTGTGGTCAAGTTAAGGTGATGTAAGTCTCCACTGTAGAACCACTGCCTCCTGTGCTTTGCCTGAAAACACATTCCAGTGTTGGTAACAGAAACTGTCCTGTTGTTTGATCTGCTCTGAAATGTGCCATTATTTTATCATTGAGCAAATCTACTTCTTCAATATCAGTCTGCTCTATTTAAGCAGTTGAGGGGTCTAACCCCTCAACTAGCAGTCTAACCGTGGAAGGATGCAAACTCTGATAAGAGCAATTAATTGTAAAGATTTAAAATCAATAGTAAGAGGAAGAGCTAGAACAAACGTATGCCAAAGGGGTTCTGCCTTTCAGCTCCACTCTACATTGAAAAGGTTCAAGGAACAGCATCCTGGGCAAATACACTCATGAGACTCATTTGTGCTTCCGAGTAAGAACTTCTCCAATCTAGCTTTAAAAATATACATGGCCACAACAATTCATACGTGGTAATGTCTTAAATGTTTAAGAAAGAGCATGTTTTCCACCAAACTGTTGAATGTGTGCTACTCAACTTCTGCACAAACAATAGTGTTTTCGCTGCCTATTTTCAGTAAGATGCTTTAACCCATGATAGATCAAATAGTCTTACAGAAGTGCACACAGATATTATTTAGTGTTCCCTTGCTGTTTGTACAAACAACATTAGTACAAGACACTGCCCCTTTTCAGGTTGGAGCCTCCTACACACTTCAAACTTAAGCAGATGAGAACAAAATTCAACCCATGATCAGCCAAAGCCTTAAGATGCAGCAGACATGTCCGGTGGTGGGACCATTTAGGACTATCACAGCACCAGATTTTGAGACCTCTCATGGTGCTGCACTGACATGCAGTGACACTGCACACTCCAGCCAGAACATACTGGTTTAAATCTAGAACCAGTGGATAAACATGGTCCCTCCTTCACAGCAGTCAGAGAAGGTGATCATAATGCTGGTAGGTTTTAACTCCGTGAAGTTATGATGTTATTCTGCCTTCCCAGAGAACACTTACACATACTGCTGAATAAATTGTCTTCTAACCTTTTAGAATACAAAACTACAGGAAAATTCTTCTCAGAGAAGCGTATTTTGTCATGGAGAGAGGATCACTGTTGTGTACACAAAGCCATTCTGTGCCATGTGTGTCACAACAAGCAGTTTTGCCATGATCTCACATTTAGACCCTGCAGAGTCTCTTCCCAGATCTGAACTGTCCTTGCACATGTGCCACTTCACAGTCATACAGACAACTTGCTAAGGGAGTAAAAATGTGCTACATTAAAAGGGATGTGTAGTCTTCTCCAACTGGGCAAAAAGAAGTCAAAGTAAACAAACATCCTTTATAGGCAAAATTTTACTGAGTAGGCAAAATTGGTCCCTTCAGTAACACACCAAAGAGACGAAAAGAAACTACAAGAGCTGAAGATTTTAAAATAAGAGGATGTAACTGAAGAATTGACTTTTTGCAACCCATTCAACTCTCTTATCTGTAAAAGAGTGAAGGTAATTTTATTCCAGCAAAATTTCCCCTGGACTACTCACATATTTGCTTTCATGTTGGACTTTTCCACTACAATCTCAGTTTAAATTTATCCTTCACTGCCACTCTAAATACATTGATCCATGAGTTGTCCTTACTAAAATTCTCCCTGAGCTGGTTCCCATTCAGTGTTCTGGGCACTCCTTACACACAAAGTAGTGGATGAAGAAAACAATGTGGTTCCTTCAATTGTGAGCTTATTCATCTTCAGCTACCAAACTGCAACAAGGTACTGGTCTGGTGCATTCTCCTTCTAAAGGTACAATACTTTTCACCCAGGAGATAGCTGAAAACCATCACCAGTGTCTCTGCAGCAGCAGACTGACGACCAGTTTACAATGGCAAGATATGCTCATACTTTGCTAGCATCACTTACTTGAACAATGCCTTACATGCATTACACTGCAGGTCTGGGGCAGATGATGGTCAAATACATACAATGCAGTGTCAAAGTGCAATTTCAGAAAATAAAAAACAAAATGCCATAGAATCTAACATCAATGAATATAACAAAAGTTTACAAATACAAAATCAAAAGAAAGCAGCTCTCTAAATTCACATGCACACTCTGGTTATGCACATAAAACAAACTTATCAGAAATAGCTGTATTTCAGTGGCAAAGGAAATGTCACAAGTTGTAAATTACAGCCTTGCCGTTTACTCAGCTCTGAGAAACTGAGAAAAGCAACAGAGAGGTGACTTTTTTTCTGGATATGCAGACAGGGCAGACAGGCCCAAGGATCCCATTTAGCAGCTAGATATTGGAGGAAATGTTTCAGAAGCTACCTGGGAAGGTTTCCCTAAGGACATGGAGTAGTTGCACTCCTCCATTGCCTTCCAGTCTTTATCCACCAAAGAGGATCCATCCAACATACGGCTCCCACCACCATAGTCAGGCCCCACACTACATCACCCTACAACTTTAAATCCATTGATTCTTATTTTAATATATCCCTCAAGTTTAACATAAGCAACCTGTGACAAGCCTTATGGAGCTTATTTGGCAGCTCCTGTTGAAGGAGCTGCTGAAGGCAGCCTATGTGGCAGATCGTGCCCAGTCAGACCTCCTGGAGCTGGACAGCTGACATATGGAGGAAGGAAGAAGGTTATGAAAAAGGAATTGGAAAGAGGTCTGTAGATTCACTGAAATCAAACTCAGAAACATGGATTTTACAAGAACTGCTTCATAAACCCTGTACCATTTGGACAGAGGTATGCATTACTCCAGTTTCACTTACTTAGGAAGCCTTGCGTTAAGTATACTGTAATTTCATTTAGAGACTTGCACAGCACATGAAGAGGGGATCAGCTCTACAAGTGGAGGGACTCTCAGCTAGCCTACCCCAAAACCAGATTTTATCTTAAACCAAAAAAAGAACAAAGCAGAGCTCCATGTAAGAAAGCCAATTTTTTTTAATCTGACAGATCTTTTGCTTATAGGCAAAAGACTCTGTCACAGCCATAGGGTATGTCCATCTACACCAACAAGTGCAGACAAATCTGAATACCTCCATACTGTCTGCTGGAAAGACAAAATCAGCCAACTCCAGTAATAAAAATGCAGCACAGCCCATCAGAAAACAGGCCTGTGGAGCAGCTTTCTGGCTCAGATGCAATGCTATGCCAGTACAACTTCCAAACCAGGGTTGGTGTCATGCTTAACTGTCTGAGCAGATGCAATCACACACACCTCAGGAAAGAGTACCCTGTAGTTGATCCCATTATCTGTGACATTTAACTACTGGCTGAAGTTTTCTGAGATACAGGCAGCTGTGAGCCCACAGGCTAGAAGAGGGGTCTGAGCAGAGCTCTGGGCTCTTTTTGCAGCCAAGGTCCTAAAACAACTGTCATCTTTGCTGTTTTTAAGTGCCAACCAGTATGTGTGACACATTATACATATTACGGTTACACAGTGGAGAATGAAAAGCTATCTTCTCTGTCACTTCTTCTTCCCTCTTTGTGATTAAATGTATTTATACACACACACATAATATAATAATGGCCAGTCTTCGCGAACGAAGATTTTGGGAAAGGTCTTTTACCTTTCAAGCCTGCGCAATGGATTTTTTAGGTGAGACACAGCACATGCTGAACTGAGCCCACCCTTTAATCCTAAGGTTCATCTGCCGGGGCCAAGCAAGCTTGGACAATGGCAGTGAGGTCCTCAGGACGTAGGTTTGTTTAGAGTGACCTTCTCATAGATGGATGGCCTCACAGGGCTAACGGGCTCCATCTGCCCAGGGGACTGGGATTCGAACCTGGGTCGCAGCGGTGAGAGTCCCGCATGCTAACCACTAGGCCACCAGGGGTCCCACACACACATACGGTCACACAAAACTATCACCTCATCTCCTCTATATTTTACTATTCAGCTCTCAGAAATTCCCAACTTGCAAACCACAGCAGGGTGACAAGTAGTTTGACACATAAGACCAAGGTCACTTCAGTTGCGATGGATTTTTCTAATACATTTGAGACCCATAGTAATTATTCAGGCTGCAAATGCATTGCTAACAAGGAGAGAGCACAAGAACTGAGAGGGCTGCAGACCCATCATTTCAAATTATTGAGAGAGTTAAGTACTTTGCAGGAGGTTGTGCTTGACTCAGGTTTTTTTCTTTTCATTTAAATAGACATTACTTAAACAAAGGTCTTACTTTAGTTGTGACCCAAAAGAAGAGAGAACAAAGCTCAACCCCAATGGAATTCGGGTGACTGAAGCCCTCAGTAAAGAATTGCAATAGTGATGGTATCCTTTATCAGACTAAGTTGTAGAGCTCAAAAAGTAGAAATTATCCTTTTGGCATCTGCAACAGAAGATTGCAAATACAAGCTGAAAAGAATCACAGTTTTATTATGCCACAGTCCTCGGGGGGAAGGGAATGGGACCGGGCACTGCAATAAGGGTTCTGACACAGTTGAGGTCTCGTGCAGCAATGCCATTTATTTGGGGGAAACAAGGGTTTAAATAACGTAGGTTTGAGGGGTGGATTCTAACCTGGGAAGGCGCAAGAGAATGACAACTCAGGGAAAAGTGTGATGGGGGATAGGGGAAAGGTGGGCGGAACTCCTGGGTCTCTGAGGGAATGGGCCAATGGTAGCTCTCCCTGCATGGTGGCAGGCTGTGACCAATAAGCAGCAGAGGAGCGGGAAAACTGGGGAGACAGGGTGACAAACAACTTTTGGAGGGAAAATCTGAGGGAGAAAGGGAGGCAATATGGAGATATGACAGAATTCATAAAATTTAACAATAAACTGAGGTGCATAAGAATTCATAAACACACAACAATAGACTGGGGAAAAACTGTCAGTCTGGTGGGTGAATTATCCAGTAAGTAACAGGTCCCTTCAGATCCCATTTATGCTTTTCCAGGCAACATATCTTTCCCAGTCTGTCTTCTTATCCAGCACATTATTAGATATGTAACAATTTCATCACCTTTAGAAATAAAGGCAGCTTTACCTTACTGGAGCAGAGGGAGGAAGGCAGCTGATAAGGCAGTTGTCTCAGTATCTCAAACTTACAAAAAAATGAAAAGAAAATACAGCATTTTCCAGAGGCTGCAGTACTGCTGAACAGCAGCGCCTTACTTCAGCAAGTTTTTTTTCTCCGTACTCATTGCCACCTGTATCTCATCTTAATTTGTACTACTCACTGCTTAAAGCAGGACTGTTCTGGACCCTGAGCAATACAGATAACAGCCCCCATCCTTTATCAGTTGTTGGGCCCAGCCCCTTGTGTGCTTTTACTTAACACAATAAGCAAGAGGACAGACTACTTTCTTGGGCAGTGTAAGAACTATGCTGGGTTAAGATATCAACTTTCTCCACTAGAAAAATCATTAGCCTAGACATTAGGTTGTTTCACGGAGAGTGACCTTCAAAAAGCAGAAGTAGACCTGTTTGCTGGCTGTGTGACTTGGCTGGATGTTGGTGCGATGCAATGGTGGTTGCCTACAGCTCTCCCTCTCCTTCCCTCAGCTCTCCCCCTCAGTCCCTTCTCTTTGATTCTAGTCATAGAGGGGTGGTACTAGGATGCTGGCTCCTAAGGCAAACAGGGATAAGTTATTAATGCTGCATATGTACAATATTGGATCCTTAAGAATGGTGAAATACAACTAAAAGAAGCACAGAGCAGCTGGTGAGTCTCTTTCTGCCCAGTGTAACACCAGTTGAGATTTCACTACTGCTCCAGCAAAGCGAGATTAACAAGGAAAGGGGACAGTGCTATTTTACAGGCAGCACAAGCCTCTTAAGGATGGTGCTGTCAGGGAGGCTGTCTCTAACCTCAACCCTTTCTATTTTGCTGGTTGAGTTGACCAAGGGCTAGAGATGAGTGGTCAGCTTCATCACGAGGCTGGTCCAGTTAAACTCACAGTCCAAAAGCTCTCCTGCAAAGAAAAGGTGTGTGCTCTTTCTGTGCTCAGTCGTGAGTCAGCCTAATACTATCAGAAGAATTTACTTTGAAACATAGGTGCACTACAGGAGTTTTTTTCCAATATTTTGAAGTTCACACATACACTCAGAATTTTCACTATCCTACAGCTAGCACACAGTAGACACACTTCCATTCCAGTGACCACTTTCATCCTTACAATACTCCTGTGGAAAGCTAAAGAGACAAAGCATTGACAATTTTTAGAGAGAGAAAAGTTATTCAGCAAAGGAGTAAGCCTGGACATGCAGGTAATATTACAGTCTGGTACAGGCACGTAACGGCAGCCACCAGTGCTTAAAAACAGGAAGGGAAATGGGGAAAACCTCTTGCCCCACCAAAACATGCTTGTTACATTCAGCATGGGACATTGCACTGCTTCACCCAGGCCATGTTGCAGAACTGGTACCCACAAAAACCTCCCAGGGACAGCAGTACCCACTGCCCTCATGCCACATGGCCTCATACCACAAAGTTGAAGCATGCTCTCAAATATCTGGATTTGTTCCTACTCATCTTCCTCACATAGCCATAGTCCTGTGGGGACAAACATATCACTGACAAAATGACCTTGTGTTTATCAATCCAAAGTAAGTCCATGCAGCAAAGAACAGCACTGTGCAAAAATATCCAGGCAAGCTTTGGCAGAGCTCAGTTTTTAAAAGTGGCCTAAATCAGCTCAAAAGCATTGTTCTAACATCTCTGGCTGGATTCAACCACATAAATTGCTGGATTCAACCACATAAACTGAGTTCTCCTCTCTACATATCACCATATCACACCAGGATGATCTAACTTCCATGACAGGAGAGAGGGGTCACCCACAAACGGGGCTTAAGGGGATGGAGAGAGCACAGGCAGTCGATAATTCTGGGAAGTGAGGGTCCCTGTGAGGGAACAGACATAATCATTTACAGGTGCACGCACACACTGCCAAGATCAGCTGCCTGCACATTTTCCCCAAGGTTCTTCAGGCAGAGATGCCTGCAGCAGCAGCCCTCAGAGATGCAGAGGACTAGCTGCTCACATGCGGTTATCAGACGAATCTTCATTCTTTTGGTAAATAGACATGAATTTGAATCCTATGTGAAAACAGTAACCTGGATTGTTCCCACCCTCATTCCAAGCAGACGGGCTCAGAAGGCCACAGAGGGCAGTCTCAGGCAGTTTCACAGCCTCTGCCCACTCAGCAGGCAAGAGGCCACTCCTCCCCTCACCCTTATATGTCAACACTGAGAAGGCAGAATGTTTCATAAAAGAAGGTGTAAGTTCATGTGTGATGGAAAGTACCTCTGAACTGTTTCAGCTTGCAGTCTAACGCCAGTATGGAGTTAAAGAAACACAGATGACAGCTACTCAAGATGGACTGATAGTTGCCCAAGGTCATGCAGCACATTTGGCTTCCTACAGATCTGCTTTTAAAAAAAATTAGTTTATTGATGATTTGCATTTCATTGGTGATATTCTTGAGTGTTTTTTCTTTTTATTGTTGTTTTTCAAGGCTACAGTTCAAAACCAAAGAGGGCAATCAGGCATGAATGAACTCAGCATGAGAAACGAAAAGCCACAAAACAAGCATTTTGACCCACAGGCAGTGATGACTAACAGTGTTCTATTGTTCTCTGTCCTTGCTGATCACAGTTGCAATGATCAGCACTATACAGCCAAGAAGGTCCGGCTTTGTTAAACTACAAAGCACATTGCAAAGAACTGGCAAAGTACATGCTTTAGAAAAACCAACAACAAAAAACCAACAACAACAACAAAAGCTACCAAAATAATAAGAGGAACTATGTTCTCTTTCACAATTTATCTAGAAGAAAAGACATCTAACTTCTGCATATAGGAAATTTCTAGGATTCTGCATAGAGGTTTCATTTTGCACATTTTCCAGGTTTCTCACGAAAATGGATGTTTTCCTTTATCAATATTTCCCAGCTCACTCTATATTTTTACTGGGCATCAAAACTCCAGTCTACAAAGTTTGCACAAATTTGCTTCTGTAGTTCCACAAGGGTCACTGAAAGAATTATGAAACTTGGAAATCAGGAATATTCAATATCAAATTTTTCTAAAAGATAGCCATGACTAGTGTAAAAACATCCAGAATTATTCTAACTGCAATCATCAGTGCAAGCAAGCAGACAGTGCTGTCCCATATTCTCAGTTATTACAAGTGGTCATTCATTTCTTTAAAAAAATTGAGTCAAATGGGAATGTACTGTCATCCAGGCTAGTTACAAAGTCTGGTACAGAGCAGAATCTATCTGTCAGCCTAGAAACTTTCTGATTCAGACATCCTTTGCATTAGTCAGAGAGAGTAAAGATGAGGACAGATGTCAACATCTGCCCAAATGATTCAGAAATCTGTTGAGTTGAAGTGACGTACACCTACAGCTGTAGACAATTTTATCTATTGCCATAAGGCAGACAAGGATGCTGTGCAGGGAAACTGTAGTACATTTTACGGACTCTTGTACTGATTCTAAGCTGTCATCTGAATTGTGCTACTTCTTAAATATGAGATAAATAACCAAGTGCACCTTACTATGAGAAAACCTGATTTTAAGGACAACACAACTATGGTTTGAACAATAAACAAGCTGAGCTCCTATGAGAGAACAGATCGTCTCTAAGTTTGACAGGAGCCTTCTATGTTTGATTGATTTAGCCTCCAAAAGAGACAGGAAATCCTTGAAAGGCATAATGTGGATTTATTTATCCAAAGATTGCTTCAGGGAAATGGTAAGATTCACATATTGCAACAAGTAGCAAAGCTTCAGCAGTTGTAGGTAAAAATGCACTGCTACTAGGAGATAACCTTTAAGATATTATGCCAAGATACTGAATCTGTTAATTATCTGGGATGCCGGATTCTAAGGAATACAGCTAATAATGATTCTATCCAAGTGGCAAGAGGATTTTATGAGAGTTGGCATAGCGTGACCAAAACAGTCAGCAAATGCCAATATAATGCTCTCTGACTCGTCTGTTCTGCTAAGGACATTTAATTCCACTAATACCTTTACACAGTTTGTGAAAACAGCTGAACTGCATCTTTAAAATATATAGGACAGAACTATAATCAGGAAACAAAATATTAGTTGCGTACACTGTACCAAGATGCACTACTGATATAGTTAATAACTCTGCCAGAGCTCAAAGATGGCAAAAGTTTTCTTTTCAAGCAAACCTGTAACAAATGCTTGGAATAGGCACCTGCACTTAGTGCTGAAGGCCAATGTGTGTTGAAAATTAAGTCCTCTGCCTAGCAGAAGGGATCTGCATGTGAAGATAACATGGTTTCTGGGCACCCCATGAGATGGGTAACACAGAGGCCAGTAAATATCACTTGTGAAGATGCATTTTCCTAATGGTACTGCTGATGAAGTAACTGCACTGAAAGAAGTAGTGGGGCTGGGAGAGTGCTTTACACACACCACCAAGCACAAAGGAGAGCATTCTGTGCCAGACACTAACAGACTTTGGTGGATTTGTACCTAGGGTAAAGGTAATCAATATTAAAACCAAGACAAAGGCTTTCATCCAGCCACCGATGTTATACCCATCCAGGCCTTTGGAGAACAGAGAAGATCAACCACATACTTTCTGGTCTCTCGGGTTGGGAGACTTCTTGTGGAGGAAAGCTGCACTCCACATTTTCTTCCTCCTCACGCTTACCCTCTTCCCTATGCAGGTATCAGGCTTAATGCATTTTCTCTATATTATCTCCAGTCCAGACAGCCATAAAATATGGTTTTCCTCTCCAAATTCATATTTTAGTAATGGACTGGGGCTTGAAAGCAGGCCAGTAATTTCCAAAATCAGCTCAGAGGACAAATGTCTCTGTCAACAAGGGTAAAAGCAGAAGTATCAAAGGAAGAAAAATATATTTAAAAAAAAAAGGCCCAAACCACTACCAAAACAAGCTCTCCTGAGGTGCTGTCATAGTTTGAGATTGGCCCCCCCTCGAAAGAGGGGGGCTCAGAGGTGATTGGGTGCCAGGGCAGTGTTCCCTGAAGAGCCAATCACCACTCATGCTGTTCGCTTCTGCTCAAAATCATATATACACAGCATCAGAAGCTGTTGGCACTTGGGCTGTTGGTGTCTGCTGCGTGTAGGTGTGGAAGGCCGGGGGGTGGCTGGGCTCCTTCTTCTCCCCCTCTGGGGGGGAGAGGGGAGCCCTGCGGCCCTCCCCCAGCTCTGCCTAGGCCAGAGCAGAGTTAGAGGCAGCATTTTGAGTGTGCAGTGAGGGAAGAGACTCACAGCACCTGACCTGAGGTAAGAGGAGAGAGACAGGCTTTTGCAGCCAAGCCCTCTCCCCCCTCCTTTTCTACAGCTAAACTGTGGAGGGGGGCTTTCCTTTCCCTCCGCTCAGCCTCTCCTCCACTTTCCGGAGGGGAGTTGAGCCAAGAGACAGGTCAGAGGAGGCTCGGTTGCCAGGGAGAAGAGTCCCAGGCAAGAACTGGAGATGGGCCAAGGGCTCGGGAGTTGCCCTGCGAAGCTGACCGGGGGCAGCCGAAAACTGACTTGGAGGAATGAAGATTCCAACGCCTACAGTGATAAGCTACACTGCAGCATTCTACGAGCCGAGGTATGAGACTGAGAGAGAGAGATCATACAGCAGAGATGACGCAGACTGAGGAGGACGGACTCAAAGCTATTTTGGACTTTGTGAGGAAGGAAGGACTTCCAGAAACAGCTGAAGGTTGGTTAGGGAGTGTTCAGGGGCCCGGAACACTCCCACGAGAGAGACTGCATTACCCAGCAGCCTTGAAAGGCTCTTCCTGGACTAAGTTAAAGGGAGGGGCTTAAAAGGACTGAGAGAAGTGTAACAGTATATAGATATAGTTGCATCTAGTTTGTACAGTATATTTATTTGCGTAAATAAATGTATATACCTCCCCCTTCCCCTATAGAAGCCTCTGGCCGGAAAGTTTCTCTTCGGTGTTGGGATAAATTGTGGGAGGGGGTGGAAAAGCCTGAAAAATTGGGGGTTTGGATTTCTAATGTGGCTCAAACTGCCACAGGTGCACTGGGAAGGATCATCAATTACACGTCCTCAAGGGATCTGCTTTGCAGCTAGCAAAACTCATTATTTGTTGTGAAACAATGTGCAGTCTGCCGCCAGCCCAGGAACCATAAAAACTTACTCCAGTAAGGTCATCTAGGAAGACAACCTCAAAGGAAATTAAAAAAAAAAAATCAACAGCTTGCAGGAGAGATTACAAAGAAAAGTGGATTGGATGAATATAGTACTTTCTTGTACCATTTTATGAACCATTGCTATAAAGTGTCTTGGAGTGCCCTGAGGAGAAACTGACATCAGAAGTTCCTCAAAAAATCTGAGGATTTCTAGTTCCAGAAGGAAAAAAAATAAGTGGTAAATTTACTCCACGTGTTTCTTTGAAACCATCTGTAGGAGGCGTGTCCAGGGGATGCGAGCAAGGCGTTCCGGGAGTAGTAGTCCAGGACATGTGTGGGAGTCTGTATTCCCATTGGTTACTTGGTCATGTGTTCCCAAGGGGATAAAAGGGCGCTACCTTTTGAAATAAATCCCCTTTTGTCTACACTCCATCTAGAAGTCAGACTGCTCTATTTATTATATTAATAAACCAATAACCATCTTTTTTTTCCTCTAGATAAGTTGTGCAAAGCCTCTCCTCTCATCTTTGAGAATTTCCTCTGGTTCTCATCATCCCATCTATTTTACACCAGAAGACAGAGCTGTGTAGTCTTCTGGTAGAGTTCAGCTCTTCTTCCTGTCCAAGAAGAAGGGTCTACTAGAACAAGTCTAATTTTAAGATTTTGGAGCATTTTAAAATTGCTCCTCCTAGTGAATTTCCCATTTCCCCCAAAGAGGCTAATAAATATGATGAAAGAAAAGACAAACTGTACCTTTTACATCACTCCATCTTCCTCATTTTCCAGCACCATACAGTTCAAACAGCATTTTTTATCCCCCATTATTTCAGACTGGCCACCACCCACAATTTAGGACTTCAAACATGTCTACAACTCCAAACATAGGTAGGAAACAAACTCTTAGCTCTGTTCTATCCTCCTTTACAAAGACAGTGACCTCCAAGAAGTGAGCAACTTGCAAATGTGTCATCATCTGAATTTTCAACTAGATGTATATGGAATGTAATTATTTTATTAACGTAAGTATTTTCTTCTATGACTAGTTCTGGTCAAATGAATGTGGTTTCCTCTAGCTTTAGAAGTCAAAGGCCCTCCCAGGAGAAACTTTTCGTTCTAAACTGTCTGTCAAAACCTCCAACATATCTGTCTAAGATAGTTTGTTTGAACCTGCAGCCCAGGCTGTTGATAGAAGCCTTAGAAGATTACAACAATGCTCAAAGGCCCCACAGAAAAGAGACTTCATCGAGCTTGGGGCACAACATGAAGAAGAAGGAAACAACACCGGCCTGTGCCCACACTGCCATGTTGCCCTGGTGCAGCCCATGGTGCGGAGTGTGGTGCAGTCCCCATGGCCATGGCCAGCCCTGGCATGTAGGGGAAGCAGGGCTGGAGCCCTGGACAGGTGCAGCAGCAGACAGATTTCTGTCAGAGCCATCCTCTCAGAGATGTGCCAGGAGCCATCCCCTCATGACACACAACTACTCACTCCACTCTCCCACAGGAGCTGTGCAGCCAGTGCTATCACCCCTCTCATCCCTCAGACACCTGTCTGCAGGCTCTTGGAGACACCAAACTACTCCACCCAGCCCAAGTGGAAGCTTATCTGGACAAAGCAGTGTGCTAGGATTCTTGTAAGTAGCATCATCTTACTTACAATATTGACACTAAACCCAGTGGCAGGGCAGATGGAGTATCTGAACAACAATTGAGGCTGGGAGCAGATCAAACTCACTGAAGAGCAGTGCTGCAAGACTGTGGTTTCTAAGCACAGAGCCAAGGCCAGGACTACCCTGTGCGTCTTGAAGGTATTTTTTTCTGGATGCAATGTTGACATACCTGTCATTTACCATTTCATTCACAGGTGAATATAGATGTGGACAGTCATCCCTCGGATGGAAGGGATGCCAGCCATAGGTGGTGGCCAGCCTGGCCCAGCCTGCAGAGCAAGCTGTCATTGGATTGTCCTGGAAGAGGTTGTGGATGAAAACCAGAGCAGGAGCAGCCCTTGAGGGGGAGGGAAGGAAAGGTAAATCACTAGTGAATGCAGGGATAAAGAGAAGTTCTATACTGTTCTGTTCTTTTCATTGCATTAGTTTTTACTGTGTGTGATATTACAATGCAAAGTCATAAAAAGCAAAGACTTTTGTCCTCATTCTTTGCCTTTTCTAGAAAACTGATCTTACCTTGGCTGGTGCCAGTTTACACTTACTTGTCATCATCTATTTCTTAGTGATTCATTTTAGCTACATTACTCCTGTTTTATTTTTCCTTCTGAAAGAAGGTTCTTTTAAGTTTTTCATATCGCAGTAACTCTACCTGATCTTATCACTTATCAGATTTTAAAAAGAAACTCTATTAAGTAAAATGTGAAACTTGTACTTCTCACTTGTGCCAAATCTTGAATGGTCAGGAAGGTATCGTCATTCACTGGAACACAAACATTCATGCTGTTACCACTATCAATTCATGGTCTTGAGCTTGAAGAACTACAGTTATCTCTACTTTGCACCTGAGGAGCTGAACCCCCAAATTTCCAGTGAGACCATCTTTCTCAAAGAATAGACCACATTGCAGTGTTAGTTATCTCAAATAACAAGTAAACAAACCTACTCCCTGTTCAAACATCTTTACAATTAAAATTCCTTTGTGAAATTTACTGCAGCTATAAACCAGAAGAGTAATTAATTAGTAGTGTAACATAGACAGTTAGGATTTGGGTCATAATTACAATAAATACTGCTTATTAATAAATAAATTGTCAACTAACCAGGTCTTTGATGCAATAACTCCTTAATTCTGACTGTTTGTTTCTTGTTTAAAACAAAGAATCTGACCTTAATGTAACAAAGGCAAGAATACAAAGAAAAAAGGTGGTGGTGGGTTTTTTCCCTTTCCCTGAAATTGAAGAACAATACTGAAAACTGAAATAGATAGTAATTTTTCTGCCTCTCTCTCTCTCTCTCTACAAAGGCAAATGAGCTAACTGTAGCAACAGTCAACATGTGGCTCTGGGGTTTTTGCCCTCACTCTTGTTCAGCCATACCCACAGTGACATCCAGAGTACCTTAGTGGTGAACATGGCATCTGGGCTCCCCAGTCAGTCTGACAAGGAGGTACATCTTAGCTGGTTTTTGATTTCACCATTACCTCATGAAATAACTTTAAAAAGTAGGCATTTTGGGTTTTTGCTTTTTTTTAGATGTAGCATGTTGACATATCGGAGAAACAATGACAATCCATGAGACACCGTGATGAAATTCAGATGATCACAGCTCAAAACTTTGGGACAGGCATTTTTGTCTAACTTGCCTAGCTTTACATCAGTAACGTAGCAGCACCAGTCCCAGATTTCACTGGGCTGTGGCAAGAACCTGACCCTCAGGGCATCCAGACATCATACTTGAGGACATGCTTACATGGAGACCAATGGCTCCCTGCATCAACCAAAGGTGAGGCTACCCAGATATCACAACAACCACACCTGGGCATGACTGTGTTTTCCAGACACAGTTGTTAAACAGTGCTAAACCTGAGATGTAAGCTGACTGTTGGACTTTTCTTTTGGCCACTTTAACCTCCTGTGAGCTTGCCCTCACTGCAGGAGCATGGGCATGAAGGACACCAATGATGACAAACACACAGATAGGCTGTGAGAGCTGAGAGCTAAGGGTTTGCGAGTTTCTATGTAAAACACCTACCTCCTAAGAGATCAACTGAGAACTTGCACCAGTTGAGAAAGATGAGAGGTATGAGTCTTCATCAGCTCCAATCTGAAGGAAACTGAAAGGCCTTCTGTAGAATTTCCTGTTCATTAAGGACACTCAGTCACAGGCTGCCAGTTTCAGTGAGACACTAATATTTGTAATGAAGAGCAAGAGTCGAAGGAGCAGTACACATAAAATTGCAGTGATTAGTCATAGAGTTTAAAGACGAGGAGGTGACCTCGAAAAAGAAAAAGTAAGCAAAAGAAAACAAACAAAAAAACCCCAACCCTGGCAAAAATAAGTGAAGGCCTAAAACTGAGGAATCTAAGAGTCACCTTAAGCCAAGTCTTATGCAAGGAAACTGATAAATATTGGTAATGAACTTTAGAGTAATTGTTCATATTAAGGACTCCAAACCCTAATGTTAATGCACTGGTATATGTGGTCGTCATTGGTTTTCTTCCAAAGAACTTGTGACTGACCCATTTTCCTTATGAAAATAATCATGTGGAAGTTAATTTATTAATTTAGGATGTGCATACTTTCTACATAAGGAAACAGCATCCAAAGTTGGACTGCTAGGATACAAACAAAATATTTCACTGTCAGGCAATTAAGGAAAAAATGGGAAAAAAACATCTACGAAGACTTTTTAAAGTAGTCTTGGCAAAATTTGCATGTATCAGCTGACGAAAATCTTGGCCTGCCAGTCACCAAGTTGACTAGCAACTTACTGTTACCTTACTGACATTTTTTGTCCCTATTCTCCAACAGAAAGAAAAGAAAACAAACAAGGTTAAGAAGACAAGCATAGAGAGAAAAATCAATTTTCAGCAAACACTACAGACAATTATTTGGGTCCAACACCATTTACCCTCAAAACAGCCTAAGCACCCACTCCTGACAAGAATGTTTTTCATGACAATATGGGTTTGCATGAAAAGGAAGCCATGGCAATATGAAAGATGGAATTCTAGTGCTTCCATGATTTGCAGCTGACTAAAGAAAAATCTCATCTACTTTTAGCTAGATCCATCAATAGCACATGTACTTTAAATGATGAGTTTATTCTATCCCATGGACCTGTCTTCCTAAAATACTTATCTAGAAAGAGTTACTGATGCAGCATAAAAGGAGACACGGGGTTATCTTAAGTGAGAGCCTTTTCTGAGATTCCACATGCTGTTTAACATGAAGAATATTCTAGTGAAGCTTCTTTCCCCACAACCCTCTTCAGTATAATAGTAGGACTAAACTTGATTGAGCAAATACAATACTGTCAGGATACAATTTTACGAACAGCAAAAAGCAGGTGCTTTATTTGCTCTATTATTCTGCATATGTATAACTGCTTGAAGTGATTAAAAAAATCAACTTCACACATAAAACCAGGAAACAGATGGCATCAGATGAACACGACAAATGAAAGTTCATTAAAGAAACAATGAACTCCAGCAAATATTAAAGAAAAAAAGTCATTTTTATATCCAAATGTACGTATACATGTATTTAGTTATTTTATTAGTAGTTCCCATTTAGGATAACTATCTCCAGTTCTCAGCTTGAATTTCTTGCACACTAACAAGAAGAGGTTCTTCTTCTGCCATGTTTTATATACTCTGCAAACAGTTTGCTCCCTTCACTAAATCCTATTTCCATATTCATATGCCCTAAACAGAATTCTGGATCACATTCTCAGTATGATTCCTCATGGCTGCAACTGTTGCTCTGTCCCCAGTTCCCCTTCTCCTGCTCCATCCCATGGGAAGCACAGCAGAGTGCACAGCATAGACTAGGTATCATCACTCAAAAGTATCTCCTTCCATTTACCTTAAACATCAAGAAAATAAATCAGGCAATGTTGGAAGTTTCTTTCTCAGGAGGGGAGGCATATCCTAGCATAGAAACTGCGGATGTAATCATGTTTCTGATAAATGCCCCTCTGATTTCTGAAGCAACGTGTCCTATTTACCACAAAAGATTTTATGCCAAGAACTTTCCTGCATGAGTAAATTCTGCCACAGTTTTCCACACAAATACCTTTAGGCGTTTTGCTTTTACTTGGAAATTATTATTGCTTTTACCAATTCACTTAGCTTGAAAATGTAGGATGGAAGGTTATTTATCTAAGCCTGCAAATGCTTGTGTAGGCATGGTCTTTGATACCTGTACCTTGAGGTTTTATATTTCTTACCTTCTACATGCTAGAAATCTGGTGTTGAGCAACAGTATCATAGTAATGATTCTAACTTGGAGGGGAAAAAACCCTGCTACATAAGAAATTAGGAAGATATGGCTTAGAATGCACTATTTGGCTATGACGTTTCATCTGCAAAAGGCAAAAACAAACGAGTGTGCCACGACCCAAAGGGAAAGGGAATAGGGACGCGACACTGCACAAAAGGGTTCTGACACAGTAGAAGGTCAGGGTGCAATGGCCAGTTTATTAGGAGGAACAGGGACTTATATAAGGTAAGGGGAGGTCTGATAACTGGGGTGGAGCATGAGATTGACAACTTAGGGTGAAACAGGATAGGAGAACAAGGAAAAGATGGGTGGAATTTAGAAGTATCCAAGGGAAGGGACCAATGGGAGCTCACTCTGCACTGCGGCATCCATCAGCCAATCAGTGAGAGATGAGCGGGAAAACCAGGGGAGAACAAGGGAGTAAACAACTTTTGGTGGGAAAAATATGAGGGCAAGTCTAGACAAGCCCTGAACAATATAGTAGTAGTATGGCCAGTCTTCGCGAACAAAGATTTTGGGAAAGGTCTTTTACCTTTCCAGCCTGCGCAATGGATTTTTTAGGTGAGACACAGCATGCGCTGAACTGAGCCCACCCTTTAATCCTAAGGTTCATCTGCTGGGGCCAAGCGAGCTTGGACAATGGCAGTGAGGTCCTCAGGACGTAGGTTTGTTTAGAGTGACCTTCTCATAGATGGATGGCCTTACAGGGCTGACAAGCTCCATCTGCCTGGGGGAGTATCCCTGACCGGGAATCAAACCCAGGCTGCGGCGGGGAGAGCGCCGCATCCTAACCACTAGACCACCAGGGGTCCCCCCTGAACAATATAAACCAAGGGGATTAACATGGGTATAATTGTGGGGGTACATTAAACATGGTAATAAACTGGGGAACAATGTGAAAATCCATGAGTTCTTAAGTCCTTCAGGTCCCATACAAGTCCCTCCAGGCCTTGAATCTTTCCCAGTCATTTTGGTGATCCTCCTCAGGAGTGGGATGACCAAACTGAAGTTCAAATTTGAAGACACAGAAAAGGATTATAGGCAATTTTTAAACTGAGGGATCAGTCTTTTCCTACTAAAACCAAATTTCTGACAAAGTTCAATGCAGTTTATCATTTAAGAGTGCTTTTGTACTTCTCGGAATACCATGTTCCCTCTTATTAGCTTTTGCAAGTAATGCTTGCTTGCCTACAAAAGGTATCATCCGTTTCCATTCTGACATATCACAGACATTTGTTATTTGTACCTTCAGGTCCCTCTTAAAATCTGCAATATCATATATCTGGGTCATGAAAGAAAATGCTAATGAGAAAAAATTTTGTTATACCATTATTCCCGTGGTGTCACCGGCCACTATTAGCATTCAAGCCTGTCCTTCACTCCCTTCCATAAAGAAGTATCTTAGAAGGGAACAAATAATGCAATCCAGGTGAAGCAGAGGGTGTTCTAGAGCCCACCCAACCAGTCCTTCCAAACTAATAAGCCAAAAGTATTCTTACTGTTCTTATCTCGAAACTGCTTTTAACAATGCACTTATATGCAGGTCTTGTTATGATATAATAGTTCACATGCTGCTGGAACAACATGTACTATGAGGACCATGGAATAGGCACTAGTCAGACAAGAAGCCCTTCCCTAGCAGGAGAGGAGGCCCTTCCCAGTTGCAATGCTATGCCAGTTTTCCACCAAAACACATCTTCCAGAAATAACCTTCCACTATCCCAAGCTGCCTCTGGCCTGGGTGAAATTTCACTACATGAAATGAAACTGTGAAGACACATCACTGAGATATCACAAAAGTCTTTTAAAGCTTGCATGAAGTTATACAAACTCTCTACAAGGGAAAGTAATGAACAGAAACTGCCTACATTGCCCCAGCTTCTTGTTTTCATATACCTATTTTGAAAGCTATGTCAAAACAAACAGAAGACCAGAAAAATAAGTGAGATGCATCTTCTGCAAGTGTTACACTTTCAGCTAAAACACAGCCTAAATGCTCAAGAAAGGTCACGTAAAGGTAACCTGGTTTACTATCAAATTTTAAACCTTTTCTCTCCAGCCTCTCTCACTTAAAAAACTTGTGTTGACTCACTAACCCTGTCAAAATCAACAATTTTAAAAGCAAAGGTTATATGTGGTGTTAGTTAGGATGTTTCTGTTTGCTTAAGAGCTACCATGATTTTGCATTTATACCCCATGTGATTTATCTTTTGTCTCAACAATATATGAACTGTATTTCCATTTTATTTGACATGAACTCCCAATATTAAACTGTGTTATTTTGAATGACAACTGAATGCATGCAACACTTTCTTATTTCATATGCAATTGCTAATAAAAGGAAAACAAAGTTCCTGCTAAAATATCCATAACACAAATAATTGAACTTTATGACAGGAGAGGCACCGATGCTAGAATTCTCAGATGCTAGATCCTGAGATTCTCCTCAGATGTTAGAAGCTGAGTAGACAGAGCAACAAGGTGCCACCTCTTTGTATTTACTGGCAAGAGAGAAATTGTTTCTATAAATTAACTGCTCTAGATGACACCAGACTCCCTTATTCCATTTTGTCTTATCTGGAGAAGGAAGACAAAAATCCCTTTGAATGCAAATTTTGTCCAGCTTCCTATACTAGCAAAAATAAAAAAATCCTCCAGCTACCAGAAAGTAATATTTGAACAACTATCTGTCCTAGGATTTATGTTTTACAGGTTTATAGCAAACAGTGCTACATGAATACTGCATCTGTTTAGGGAACCCATTCGCAGAATTTCAAAACTACTCACCAAATAGGACAAGGCATTGCAGTACATTTCAGTAAGAAGTGGCAGTCTCCCACACAAATCACTGAGCTGCAGTTATAGCATCGTGAATTTCATTCCAGTTTGCCACAGTTATTACATGGCCATGAGCAAGTTACTTTGCACCTCTCCTTTTCTCTCTGCTCACACATTTCTTTATACTCGAGTTAAAGGTGGGAAGGTAAAATCGGTAAAGGACTTGAAACATAATAGTAAATAATTTTTCTACCAGGAATAAAGCTTTACCTTCTTTATAAAAAAAAAAAAAAAGCTGTCCAGGTGTCAAAGTGTAATCTTCATACAATGGAAACTGCTGTCAAGTGCTTCAACACTAACATATACCAGGAGCATGCCCTGCAGTTGTGGGATTTGGTATTGTGTTTATTCACAGTGTTCCACTCTACCCTCAGGTTTAGGTGAGCTCATTAAAAACAGGGTATAGAGGATTTGCCCTTCCCTATTCTGGGCATACGATTTTAGTACAAGGGGAATATAATAAGCTTGCCCTGGGTAAGATAAATTGTCCTGAAAACAGCAGAAACACAAATCCACCATTAAAAAAACCAAACCTCTCTCTTACCATATTGCAAAGCTTCTCCTCTGAAGCATGGAAACCTCAAAGTTTTTTAAAAGAAAAATAGCTATAATGTCAAGGACAGCTTTTTCCTCTGATTCATAATTTGAAATAGCTTTATTATTTCATTTCAAATTGAATAATAAATTGTCAACCCCTCGCCAATCCCTGGCCAAAAGGCCAGATTGCAACAGACTATAGCATTTGTAGGGCCACAGACCAAACAAGCACATGTGCAGCAGCTGCCAAATCGATTATTCCCGCGCTAACAAGCTCTTATATATCTCCCGTGACATCACATATTTCCCACAGTTCTTAGCCAGTCCTTCAGTGAGCATGTTCCCTTGAGTTCTCTCTCCAGGGGGCTTGCTGTGGAGACTACATCTCCCATGATTCCTTGTGACATTTTTCTTATACAGTGTTAACCCTTTCTGCCACATATCCCCTTTCCTTATTATAATTAACAAGTTACAAAATAATTTTTAAACTTTTTTCTTAAACATTTTTTAACATAAACTTATCTTAACCGTCTATAAAAACCAGGGCCTAATGTGCTAAGGCCCTTATTAAGATGTTAATAACCTTGTTAGCTTGTGCAACCTTCTTAACCATGTAATATTCAAAGCTTTATTAACTGTACATTTATCTTTTTCAGCAGGGTCAGCTTGGAGAGTTGGGGCATATATACTAAAGATGACAACGTGTTGCTTGTTGTTACAACGCTGCCTCCGCACAATCCTAAACATCCACTGGTCAGACTACGTGACCAATACATCTGTTCTTGAACAGGCAGCAATCACAAGTATTGAGGCCATGCTACTGAGAACGCAACTGTGATGGGCAGGGCACGTCTCCAGGATGAAGGACCACCGCCTCCCTAAGATCCTGCTCTATGGTGAACTTGCCACTGGCTGTCACAAGAGAGGAGCTCCGAAGAAAAGATACAAGGACTCCCTGAAGCAACAACTCAGCCTCAGGCATATTGATCACCATAACTGGTCTACTCTGGCCTCTAATCGGGAGGCCTGGAGACAGACCATTTATAACACTGCTGATGCTTTTGAGAAAGCACGCAGGATCACCCTTGAGGAGAAAAGACAACACAGAAAGAATCGAGCCTTTCAGAATATACCATCTAAGGAGTCTTTCTGCTGTGTCTTTTGCAACCGGACGTGTCTATCTCGTATTGGCCTTTTCAGCCACCAACGCGCTTGCAAGAAACGTGGGTAGAGTCCTTCCCAAATCTTCGTTCGCGAAGCCTAGCCATGATGATGATTAACTGTACAACCTTCAATTATTCAGGGTTTACATTTATGTAAGAGTTTTTATCTGGGGGTGTTACTAAAACATCACTTTTATTTAAAGGGGAAATGTGTTAGGTTCTGGATGTTGTGTTCGATTGTATTTGCTGTGGTTGAGGTAGTGTTGTTGAATGAGTGTTTAAGGTATTTGTGTTCACACACATACGTATCTCCACACAACTTTTTCATTCATATTTAGGTGGCCGCCTTCTCATTCTCTTCTCACACATACATACTTAAAACTTTTATTGTGTCTCTATTTAAATCATGGACTTTTGGTTTTGTAGTGGTTACTGTTTGTGTGCTTCTGGTGGTGTTTTATGAATTATTGTTTCTTTGTGATTGTTCCTGTTTTGAAAAAGAGTTAATGTAAGTTTACATACATAGAGAAGACCTATAACCCTTCCTCCTCCTTTTCTCTAATATTCTTCTTAATGTGTTGTGTGGTTTCTTGATAATAGCTTGTCGAGATATGGGGCAAAAAACGGCTATTTGTAAAATGCATAAAATTGTGTTATAGAAAGGTCCATTGAAGGAAGCTGTCTCTCGTAGATGTTGGTCTGTTTTTGCAGGGTTGCAGTGGTGTTTATGGATGCTTTCATACTTGTTGTTTCTTGGGTGGAGATTTTGGCCAGCTTGGCAGGCTGCTGGCCGGTTTGGTCAGTTCTCTGTTAGTCAGCAGTTGGTGGATGGTCTGGCCAATGGTGCTGAGATTCTGTGTGGCTGTGGAAGCCTTCACAGCTGATTTCCACACAGGTGGTTCAAGAGCAGTTATCCTGGCAGGCAGGGTGGATGTTTTGGTCCTGATGTTCTGTAAGTTGAAGCTCCGTCCTTGAAGCAGGCTGTTGGCATTCATACTTGCTATGATCTGTGTTAATGGTTGCTCAGGTATGCTTCTAGTGTTTTGGTTTTATGGGGATAAAGTCAAAAGGCACTTTTAAGGATTTTAAACAATTAAGAAAGTTTCTCTCCCCCAGCGTCTCTACTATTCTCCCGGCAACATATAGAACTTTTTAAAGTAATAGATAAAGTTACTTTTTCGTGACTTAAAGAGCTAAATATAGTAGTTGATAGCTGTATGTTTGCTGTGTCTCGCAGCATTACCTTTGTATTGCTAGCTGTGTTGACTGTGCTGGTGAGTTGTTGGCCATTAGCTTGTTTTGCAGGGCTTGGGGTGTACTGGGTCTGTGATCCTGGGAACTCTAGCTGATGTGGGGCAGAGCTGCAGCAGGGCTGTGTACCTGCCCTGTTGAGAAAGCTTCTGTTTAGTTCTGTTGTTAGAAATGTATAAGTCGTTTGCTTTGAGTGGAAGCTCGGGCGCTGGGTTTAATGTTGCCGGCCCGGGCCCCGCTCCTGTTCTTCCGTGCTGGTGGTCTGTTTCAGGCGCTGAGCTGTTCTCGCGGCGGCAGGGGGGCTTGGCCGGCTCCTGCCTCCGTTCTTGCTAAAGTTGTTGCCGTTACCAGCAGCTGCCGGCCCAGGCTGCCATGCCGCGCCGGGCTTAGTGTGTGTGTGGGGGGGGGGCAGGGGCAGGCTGGCCCCTGCCCCCGCTGCAACTGCTGTTGCCGCCGCTACCCCGGCCCCAGGCCACGCTCGCTTAGCTGTGTCCCTGCGTACGCTCTGCCGCGGGCGGGGGCGTGAGCGGGGCAGGCGCCAAGCGGCCGACCAGCCTGCAGGGCCCAGCCGGGGCAGGGGTGGCCCCACGGGTCGTACCGGGGCTGCGCAGAGCCGCGCCCGGGGACCTTGGCTCCGCACCACGGGGTGCTCGGGAGCAGCCCCTGTCCCGCGGCAGCAACGCGGCGGGTACGGAGCCCCGGCGGGACCGTGTGCCCGCCGCGCCGCAAAAGCCCCTGCACAGCTCTGCTGCTGCCGCTCCGCCTCGGGCGCCAGGGGGGGGCGGGTCCCACCATCCTCCGCTCCCGGGGGAGCTGCCGCCCTGCCGCCCCGGTCTCCATGGCAACAGCCGCCGGGCTGACACCCATGGTCCCCAGCAGGGGCACAGAAGAAAACGGCCGCAGGACTGGAAAAGATGAGCTCTCCCCGGCCACGCGGCCAGGGCACAGTGGTCGCGCCCGTGCATCGACGTGGTCTTCACAGGGCTGCAACTCCACGGCGGCGCCCGTGTCGCTGCCACGTGGCGGCCACGTGCTGCTTGTGCAATCCGCGGCAGTGGAAAGGGAAGCTTCCTTTTAGCTGCGCGCCGGCGCTTTCTCGCCGGCACGGTGCCGTTCAGCTCTTCGCAAACTGCGTGCCGGCGTGAAAGCGGCGTGGCGTCTTCTATCCCCACGCCACGTAGCACTGGGCAAAGCTTTCCCGCGGGGAGCGGTGGCCGCGCGCTACCTTCTTCCCCTTGCTGGCAGCGGTAGAAAAGCGCCGCTCCAGTTTGTTCGTGGTGTCCCCCTCGCTCCCCTTCCCCTCTCTGCTGCGAGGAACCTCCCGTACCGCTTCTCTTGCATAACGTCTCTGGGGAAACCCAAGGTGGGGCTGCAGGGGCGGCAGGAGGAGTGGGGTTTGCAGTTGCGGGTCGAGTTGTTTTTCTGCGGTGAATTTTCAAGGTGTTCATCACATCCTTCCATGTGGCCAGGTTCTTAATTGCGTTTAAGTCTCTGTAAGTCTCTCTCTTATAAAGTGTAACACTGTTCTTTTGCCAAGCAGTCACATTAAAAGTTTTGACCGGTAGAAATGCCAGTATAATTATGGTTATATATATATTAATAATGCTTCAGCTTTTTCTTCCATTTTTTGGGAAAACCTCCCTCTAGGAAAACCTCCCTGCCTCCTGATAACTCACCTCTTTTTGCTTAAGTTCAGTTTTCTTCTTTTTGTCCTTTTCGGTTCCTTTTTCTTTTTGTCCTATTTTTCCAGAGATGAGTGATGCGTGCGACGTGTTTTGAAGACCTCTTCCCTTTTTCCTTTGATTTCTATCAGGAGGATGCTATACCAGACATCCCAAAGCTAGTGCTTCTGGTTCCCAATGTCTGTTGAAGTCCCGTTACAGGCAGCCATTACAGCATTTGTAGGGGCACAAACCACCTAAATGCATGTGGAGCTGCCAGATCGATTATTCCCGCGCTAGCAAGCTTTTATATATCTCCCGTGACATCACATATTTCCCACAGTTCTTAGCCAGTCCTTCAGTGAGCATGTTCCCTTGAGTTCTCTCTCCAGGGGCTTGCTGTGGAGACTACATCTCCCATGATTCCTTGCGACATTTTTCTTATACAGTGTTAACCCTTTCTGCCACAACAGACAATGCTTAGTATTTCAGCAGCTCAAAGAGCCAAGACTCATACAGTCATGACAATTGCCAGCAAAGCGGCATATAAGGGCCTGAAAAACAGATGTGCTGCCTTCCATGTGATAGCATAGTAAGCTCTGGTGTTCAAAGAAAAAAAAATCTTTCTAAGACAACAAAACAGATTTTAATGCAAAGTATAATTTTTTTTTACAGCCTGGATTAAAATTTATCTGTAACATCTTTTACTTAATAAGAAAACAAATAAACCATGTCTCCACTTTTTCTATATTTCAGTCACACTTGCAGATCCAAGACAACAGTAGAAAAGCCAAGTGAAAGACTGTTAATTAGTTGGACATGTGTTTTTCACTTGATCTGAATTTAGAGAAGAATGCACCATTTTCTCCTTTTATGTCAACATACATTTTGTTCATGTCATTGCAGTGCCAACCCAAGCACATTCTTAAGTATCACCTAAGAGGGAAATTACATGCAGCTTTAATTTCCATGCACCTTTCAAAAGCGCAACTATAATCAGAAATCACCAGAGGAGCAGAAACACAAAGAACCAAGAAAGAGCCACTGGCCCTCATGTATTTATAAACACAACAGTGCTTGAGCACTGCGAAACAAAAAAACCTACATCCAAATGCACACACTAGCTAAATATCATAAAATGGCCATTGCTGGATATATCAGCACAATTTTCATAGGACTGGAGCAAAAATAAATGAATTAATGTGCTGTTTCTGCTCTTGTAATCTTTTATTTTCTAAGTCAACACAACAAAAATTGTCCCAATATCTTTTTTTTTTTTTGTACACCAACTGAAGGAGTTTCACTCAGGGCTGTACTGACAGCAGATCTGGGGTGAAGAGAAGTTTCTCCTGAGTCACCTTGGAAAGGATCATAGAAAGAATCAGCAACGTGGTGTGGCTAAGATGCTACAGGGTATTTTACCTTGGAGGGAGCAGACACATGGTGTCTGTGGTATAATAGTCTCTGCTGGTTCTGCACAAGACTTACTCTACTGTATCCTGAGGACTGAGATTCCCACTAGAGTCTTCTGTTTTGACATAGGGCACATGGTCAAATGTTGACAGGGTGCTTCAGGCATGGAAATGCTCTCAAAAGCTGGTTATAGCTCTCACATTGATGGCATCCTTCTCTGACTAGTTATATGCTACAGGTCATTTAAGACTCAAAGCACCAAAGAAAATAAGAAAAGGAGGGCAGAGCTTTTGGGACCTGTTTGTATTGGTATTCTCACACCAAACAGTTGGAAAGAAGTAACTCAGTTAAGTACTTAGTTACATTCCCAGAAAACAGAAACCACTTAACTGTTTTACAGGGCTGTTCTTCCACTTTTTGCAGAAGCTTAGCCCTTATATCTATTGCTCTAATGGCCAATGCTCCTTCATGAGCAAGCCTATCAGCTTCAAGAGAAGAGAACAATAACACATTATCTTACAAAATAATCACAAAAAGCAAGACTTCTTGCTTGAGTAGGGGCAAACACTTCTTTTTATTTAACATAGACCTAGTCTTACAGTCCAACTGAGAATGACTTTCTGTAGAACACACTATTCAGGACAACAGAGGTCCTTAAAAGTTTAACAAAAAGCTTTTTCATGGATTTTTTTTCTTTGAGTGGAAACTCCCTGTTGGGGGACATAAAGGTTTCAGGGCTGGATAATGTGCTCAGTGCAAAAGAAAATGCTAAACACATGAGAGCCAGGGATAGATAAGTTTCCAGTTTGTCTCACAAAACTCTCATCATGGCCCATTTAACCTCCAAAATATTTTTGGGGATCTCTCTTTTCACAGTCCCCATGCTCTTTTCCTGTAAGCACTGTTTTAATTTTGAATTTAAATCCTTCCTACATGCACAAGCAGAACTACCAGATAAATAAAAATTACATTTCTTCAAGACAGAAACAAGACATAGTAGGATGAACTAACCTAACACAACTAATAGCACAAACTGCTGCACTTTCCTCCAGTCTGTGATCTTATTGCCCCCCTCAATAAACCCAATAAATTAAATACCCTGGCAGAAACATAAACTATTACAAAAACAGTCAAAGGTTTTCTGCTCTGTGATTGACTTGATGCACAGGATGATATTCAGAAAGAGTTAGGTCTGTCCAACTTACAGTGAGGTTTGAAGGGACAAGACAGGGAAGATCTTCCACCCTCTCTAGGGTGAATCAGTTTCATAGGCTGTCTGTCTGGTAGAACTGCACTGTCCCCGTGTGGACACAGATGTAAGTATTTTTGTGTCATACACTGCAGTAGCTTCTCTCATTATCCTTAGGCATACCTCTGCCAGCACTAGCCAGGTACCTTCACAGCGTGATAGCTGAATTCATGCAAGATATCGAGACAGAAAACATCTGTAACACACTAAATATGTTCTTACAATTATGAAAACATAATCTGTGTGTGAACAAGCCTTCATTTGTTCGGATTAGCAAGTTGCAAAGAGAGCGTGATTATTTCAATCACACAATAATTCTTAAATGAGTCACTGAAAATGAATACCAAAGCTCCTTTGAAGACTGCTTTGAGGCCATCTGAGAGGCTTTATACACTTACTATCTTGTACACTCTGCTGTGCTAAAGCTAACTGCATGAGTGCAGGAATGGAAGTGAAAACTCTAAAGAAAATACATACACATGCTGCTGATGGCACTAGGAGGAATGATTCAATGTACACATCCTTGCCTTCCTTCTTGGTGTGGATGCTTTCATCTCCTCTCTTTAATTGTTTATTTTTTCCTCTCCATTGTTTGGAAACTGGCATACTTTGGTTAGATGCTTGGCAAAATGTGTGTAAAGAACTGAATTTTGGCACAAGATGTTTAACTCAGGGGCCTAAAGATGTACATGTTTTATGCCAAGAATGTCCAAATATCATTTACTCTTTGTTCTGTTGCATCTGGGAAGGTACCCATCTCTGGTCTGCACAAAACCCACAGAGCGGTCCTGCTCAGTAGAGGCAATACAAAGCCAGACTGCTCTGTTCCAATTCAACACAATCTACCATGAGGTGCTATTTTCATTTCTGTATCTGGAATATTAAAGAGGAAGTAGACAGAAATGTGTGTTTCTTGTGGCTTTGTTACATCAAATACTCTGTGCTATGTTGTCTCAATATTTGCTTGTTTCTGGCATGCTGACATTTCACAACCTACAATGAGCAGGAAATCACCAAGAATTATTCTGTTTACTCTTAGATGTGGAACACACATTGCTCATAATTAATTGGCAGCATCATAAAGACATATGCTAGTTACAAAGTTTGACTGAACTATATGAAAATTACCCTTGACCTTCTTAATCCCAACTATATATTACCAACTGCATGTAACTAGTCTGCCTTTGTGCTCTCAGCAAAGCATTTAGCCAGGATGTTTACAAAACGACTGGGGACAGGAGGAAGGCAGTGAAATAATTTTCCCCAGATTTTCCAAGTCAGGATTGGTACCCATGTGTTAAAATACAGCTCAAAAGTGATGCATTTTGAGGTGCAGAATGAAAGTCAAGGAATAAAGAACAAAGCATCCCAAATACTGAAAAATTAACATAGAATATTTACAGGATTGGAAGACAGACTTTTGCATTGCAAGCTCTCTGTGTTAACCCTAGCTAACTGGAGAGCCATTACTCAGAAAATTGATAGTAGTTGGCAATATAAAGGTCTATTTCCTCTGCTCTTCTAAATGAAACACAGCTGAAGATGCAATGACATACAACACTGTCTTCGTATTCCAGAGGATGTGGCTGCTTTGTATCTTTCCTCATTGTGCAGAATAATCCACATCTAAGGAGCTGTTCTGGAGATTCATAATTGCATCCAGATGATCACATATTGGGCTCTGATCTCTCCTGTCTTCATAAAACATAGTACTTTAGTCAATCCCTAGGATTAAATTTCTGGTCTTTGCAGCCAAGGGCCCATGCATCTATAAACTGAATTAAAGCTGGACTTAGAGTAGGTCTGCAAAATTATGACCTTCATACCAGCAAGCACTACAGTGCCAAATGTGGTTTATGCTTGCAATTTTCAACCATAAACCTGGAATTGGACACGCAACTTAGTTCACTCTGGTTTTCTATCCAAGATGATAGATCTACTAGATGATGAACCCGAGTGAATAAAACAGTTGGTTCAAGCTTCTATTATTCAAGTAGAGCAATGATTTGAATGCAGGCTCTATTTGCCCAGTTTGAGTGCACCTTCTATGAAAAGACCAACTCATTTTCACCTATACTCCTGGCTGTACCAATCACAGATGCTGCCTGGAAGCTCAGGCCCTTGGTGCCACAGGCATGGGAACAGTGAGTTTGAGAATTCTTCTTCTGGCATTGTGAGCAGATAATCCAAGGGAGGTCATATCTTGCTATGTCAGCCCACTGGCAGAAAATTTAGCGCTTATAGATCAAGGAGAAGCTAGTAATGTTTCTGAGAAAGTAGTTGTTGAACTACTTTGAGAATTGTAAATATCAGACTTCTATAGTCAGCTGCCAAATCCTCTGCCTCATACACAGTAAATGTGAGAAAAATCTCATTTATTGAATTTAGAAAGACGGCAAAAGTTTGCAGAACAAAAGGAATAAAACGAAAAGGAAAAATTACAACACATGTTGGGTGTCCTAGGCACGCAGGATTCCCAGGAACACACCCTTCCATTCAAAAGTCCCGCTTTTTAAACATTCTTAAGGTTCAACCCCATTTACGTCATAGAAGAGGCGTTCCCCTCTCCCTGGTTGGCTGTGTCGTGCTGGGAGGTGGAGTGTCCAGCAGCATGGCAGCTTCCAGGACCAGCCATGTGGTATAAGGGGTTTCCTTACCAATATTCATTTTACAGTTCCCTATTCCCGTTCGCATGTTTCCCTGACACCGGTTCCAGGCTGAATCCGGCGTCTTACAGCTCCGCGATACGCCCTATATGTTGGTAAAGAAAAACTCTTATGTTAGTGATTTGCTAAATTCATTTGCTTGTAATAAAACCAATTCTTTATTTCTCACAATCCCCCCTTTTTCTTTTTATTCATGGTTTTATTATAAGCTTTTTGTTGATTGTCCTTAGGCTTCTTGGGTTTGTTCTTATTCAGTTATTATATCTTGTGTTTTGTCCATTGCTTTCGTTTGTTTGAGGGCTGGCCGCAAGATCATGATGTTCTGGATTCTCAGGTTTCTGGTTGTAGTGGTCTTTGGATCCATTGGCATAGTAGTACATTGTATTCTTTGGACAACAATAGAAATTAATCTCATAAAATATGGGATTAAGCAGGGTGAAAACAATAATTCAGAGATAGCTCCTAATAAGAAGAACTTCACTTGACTTTTTCTGCTTTGCTTTGGGTTTGTTGGTGGGGCAGTAACTCTGAATTCTGTGTATTCGGTTAAGTATAGGAGGTATTTTTGACTGCTTGTGAAAAAGGGGTTCCCATTTTTCCAAACACTTCATTCTAAATGATGTAAAGCTTCTTTATAATAAGCATTGTGGTAACATTTTGGACAGTCGCTCTCAACTGTAATAATTATCAGTTGTAATACTATTATAGTAAGCAGAGGTCCAGTATGACATGTGCCTCCACTCCTCATTGCCTATTGGTTTGCAGCCAACAGCAGGGTAAAAGATCTTCTTTGTGGCAGGTACAGAGGCCAATCTGGTCTTGCCCTCTACTATGTTCTTTTTAATGGTTGGTGAGAGCTATTATATTCTTTGCCCGCATAAGTTTTCTCTTGTGATAACTGTATTATTTAGTTC